>NC_092229.1:168888-246318 GCF_036320965.1 Panulirus ornatus
TTTTAAAAGATGTATTTTGAGAAATACTTAGAAAAACAAATGGATTTGTATGTAGCATTTATTGATCTTAAGAAGGCATATGATAGAGTTAATAGAGGTTCTCTGTGGAAGGTACTAAGAATATATGGTGTGGGAGGCAAGTTGTAAGAAGCAGTGAAAAGTTTTTATCGAGGATGTAAGGCGTGTGTACGTGTAGGAAGAGAGGAAAGTGATCGGTTCTCTGTGAATGTGGGATTCCGGAAGGGGTGTGTGATGTCTCCATGGGTGTTTAATTTGTTTATCGATGGGGTTGTTAGGGAGGTGAATGCAAGAGTTTTGGAAAGAGTGGCGAGTATGTAGTCTGTTGTGGATGAAAGAGCTTTGGAAGTGATTCAGTTGTTGTTTGCTGATAACACAGCCCTGGTGGCTGATTAATGTAAGAAACTGCAGAAGCTCTTGAGTGAGTTTGGTAAAGTGTGTGAAAGAAGAAAGTTAAGAGTAAATGTGAATAAGAGCAAGGTTATTAGGTACATTAGGGTTAAGGGTCATGTCAACTGCGAGGTAAGTTTGAAAGGAGGAAAACTGGAGGAAGTAAAGTGTTTTAGATATCTGGGAGTGGATCTGGCAGCGGATGGAACCATGGAAGCGGAAGTGAATTATAGGATGGGGGAGGGGGCGAAAATTGTGTGAGCCTTGAAAAATGTAAAGAAGTCGAGAACATTATCTCGGAAAGCAAAAATGGTTATGTTTGAAGGAATAGTGGTTCCAACAATGTTATATGGTTGCGAGGCGTGGGCTATGGATAGAGTTGTGCGCAGGAGGGTGGATGTGCTGGAAATGTGATGGTTGAGGACAATATGTGGTGTGAAGTGGTTTGATCGAGTAAGTAATGTAAGGGCAAGAGAGATGTGTGGAAATAAAAAGAGTGTGGTTGAGAGAGCAGAAGAGGGTGTTTTGAAATGGTTTGGGCACATGGATAATATGAGTGAGGAAAGATTGACGAAAAGGATATATGTGTCGGAGGTAGAGGTAACGAGGAGAAGTGGGAGACCAAATTGGAGGTGGAAGGATGGAGTGAAAAAGATTTTGAGTGATCGGGGCATGAACATGCAGGAGGGTGAAAGGAGTGCAAGGAATAGAATGAATTAGAACGACGTGGTATACCGGGGTCGACGTGCTGTCAATGGATTGAACCATGGCAACTGAAGCGTCTGGGGTAAATCATGGAAAGTTGTGTGAGGCCTGGATGTGGAAAGGCTGCTGTGGTTTCGGTGCATTATTATATGACAGTTAGAGACTGAGTGTGAACGAATGGGGCCATTGGTGTCTTTTCCTAGCGATACCTCGCACACATGAGGGGGGAGGAGGCTGTTATTCCATGTGTGGCGAGGTCGCGATGAGAACAAATAAAGGTTGACAGTATGAATTACGTACATGTGTATATATGTATATGTCTGTGTGTGTATACATATGTGTTCAGTGAGATGTATAGGTATGTATATTTGAATGTTTGGACGTGTATTTATATACATGTGTATGTTTTCGGGTTGGGCCATTCTTTTGTCTGTTTCCTTGCTCTACCTCGCTAACGCGGGAGACAGCGACAATGGAAAATAAATAAATAAATAAATATATATATATATATATATATATATATATATATATATATATATATATATATATATATATATATATATATATATATATATATATAAATATATATATATATATATATATATATATATATATATATATATATATATATATATATATATATATATATATATATATATATATATATATATATATATATATATATATATATTTTTTTTTTTTTTTTTTTTTTTTTTTTTTTTTTTCCTTTGTCGCTCTCTCCCGCGTTTGCGAGGTAGCGCAAGGAAACAGACGAAAGAAATGGCCCAACCCACCCCCATACACATGTATATACATACGTCCACAGACGCAAATATACATACCTACACAGCTTTCCATAGTTCACCCCAGACGCTTCACATGCCCTGATTCAATCCACTGACAGCACGTCAACCCCGGTATACCACATCGCTCCATTTCACTCTATTCCTTGCCCTCCTTTCACCCTTCTGCATATTCAGGCCCCGATCACACAAAATCTTTTTCACTCCATCTTTCCACCTCCAATTTGGTCTCCCTCTTCTCCTCGTTCCCTCCACGTCGGACACATAACTCCTATTGGTCAATCTTTCCTCACTCATTCTCTCCATGTGACCAAACCATTTCAAAACACCCTCTTCTGCTCTCTCAACCACGCTCTTTTTATTTCCACACATCTCTCTTACCCTTACGATACTTACTCGATCAAACCACCTCACACCACACATTGTCCTCAAACATCTCATTTCCAGCACATCCATCCTCCTGCGCACAACTCTATCCATAGTCCACGCCTCGCAACCATACAACATTGTTGGAACCACTATTCCTTCAAACATACCCATTTTTGCTCTCCGAGATAATGTTCTCGACCTCCACACATTCTTCAAGGCTCCCAGAATTTTCGCCCCCTCCCCCACCCTATGATCCACTTCCGCTTCTATGGTTCCATCCGCTGCCAGATCCACTCCCAGATATCTAAAACACTTCACTTCCTCCAGTTTTTCTCCATTCAAACTCAACTCCCAATTGACTTGACCCTCAACCCTACTGTACCTAATAACCTTTCTCTTATTCACATATATATATATATATATATATATATATATATATATATATATATATATATATATATATATATATATATATATATATATATATATATATATATATATATATATATATATATATATATATATATATATATATATATATATATATATATAATTTGGTTAGGGAGAGAATGTTGGGGTGAAGAGAGTGGTGAGAGTAAGTGTGGTAGAGAAGGAGACTTCTGTGAGGAAGTACCAGGGGAGACTGAGTACAGAATGGAGAAAGGTGAGAACAAAGGAGGTAAGGGGAGTGGGGGAGGAATGGGATTTATTTATGGAATCAGTGATGGCTTGCGCAAAAGATTCTTGTGGCATGAGAATCGTGGGTGTTGGGTTGTTTAGAAAAGGTAGTGAGTGGTGGGATGAACAAGTAAGATTATTAGTGAAAGAGAAGAGAGATGCATTTGGACGATTTTTGCAGGGAAAAAATGAAAATGAGTGGGAGATGTATAAATGAAAGAGGCATGAGGTCAAGAGAAAGGTGCAAGAGGTGAAACAGAAAGAAAATGAGAGTTGTGGTGAGAGACTATCATTAAATTTTAGGGAGAAAAAAAAGATGTTTTGGAAGTAGGTAAATAAAGTGCGTAAGACAAAGAGCAAATGGGAACTTCAGTGAAGGGGGCTAATGGGGAGGTGATAACAAGTAGTGGTGATGTGAGAATGAAATGGAGTGAGTATTTTGAAAGTTTCTTGAATGTGCTTGATGATACAGTGGAAGATATAGGTTGTTTTGGTCGAGGTGGTGTGCAAAGTGAGAGGGTTAGGGAAAATGATTTGGTAAATACAGGAGAGGTAGTAAAAGCTTTACGGAAGATGAAAGCCGGCAAGGCAGCAGGTTTGGATGGTACTGCAGTGAAATTTATTATAATAGGGGGTGACTGTATTGTTGCCTGGTTGGTAAGGTTATTTAATGTATGTATGACTCATGGTGAGGTGCCTGAGGATTTAAGGAATGCTTGCATAGTGCCATTGTACAAAGGCAAAGGGGATAAGAGTGAGTGCTGAAATTACAGAGGTATTAGTTTGTTGAGTATTCCTGGTAAATTATATGGGAGGGTATTGATTGAGAGGGTGAAGGCATGTACAGCGCATCAGATTGGGGAAGAGCAGTGTGGTTTCAGAAGTGGTAGAGGATGTTTGGACTGGTGTTTGCTTTAAAGAATGTATGTGAGAAATACTTAGAAAAACAAGTGGATTTGTATGTAGCATTTATTGATCTTAAGAAGGCATATGATAGAGTTAATAGAGATTCTCTGTGGAAGGTACTAAGAATATGTGGTGTGGGAGGCAAGTTGTTAGAAGCAGTGAAAAGTTTTTATCGAGGATGTAAGGTATGTGTACGTGTAGGAAGAGAGGAAAGTGATCGGTTCTCAGTGAATATGGGATTCCGGAAGGGGTGTGTGATGTCTCCATGGGTGTTTAATTTGTTTATGGATGGTGTTGTTAGGGAGGTGAATGCTACAGTTTTGGAAAGAGTGGCGAGTATGTAGTCTGTTGTGGATGAGAGAGCTTTGGAAGTGATTCAGTTGTTGTTTGCTGATAATACAGCGCTGGTGGCTGATTCATGTAAGAAACTACAGAAGCTCTTGAGTGAGTTTGGTAAAGTGTGTGAAAGAAGAAAGTTAAGAGTAAATGTGAATAAGAGCAAGGTTATTAGGTATATTAGGGTTAAGGGTCATGTCAACTGCGAGGTAAGTTTGAATGGAGGAAAACTGGAGAAAGTAAAGTGTTTTAGATATCTGAGAGTGGATCTGGCAGCGGATGGAACCATGGAAGCGGAAGTGAATCATAGGGTGGGGGAAGGGGGCGAAAATTGTGTGAGCCTTGAAAAATGTTTGGAAGTCGAGAACATTATCTCGGAAAGCAAAAATGGGTATGTTTGAAGGAATAGTGGTTCCAACAATGTTATATGGTTGCGAGGCGTGGGCTATGGATAGAGTTGTGCGCAGGAGGGTGGATGTGCTGGAAATGTGATGTTTGAGGAAAATATGTGGTGTGAAGTGGTTTGATCGAGTAAGTAATGTAAGGGCAAGAGAGATGTGTGGAAATAAAAAGAGTGTGGTTGAGAGAGCAGAAGAGGGTGTTTTGAAATGGTTTGGGCACATGGAGAATATGAGTGAGGAAAGATTGACGAAAAGGATATATGTGTTGGAGGTGGAGGGAACGAGGAGAAGTGGGAGACCAAATTGGAGGTGGAAGGATGGAGTGAAAAAGATTTTGAGTGATTGGGGCCTGAACATGCAGGAGGGTGAAAGGAGTGCAAGGAATAGAATGAATTGGAACGACGTTGTATACCGGGGTCGACGCGCTGTCAATGGATTGAACCCTGGCAACTGAAGCGTCTGGGGTAAATCATGGAAAGTTGTGTGAGGCCTGGATGTGGAAAGGCTGCTGTGGTTTCGGTGCATTATTACATGATAGTTAGAGACTGAGTGTGAACGAATGGGGCCTTTGGTGTCTTTTCCTAGCGATACCTCGCACACATGAGAGGGGAGGAGGCTGTTATTCCATGTGTGGCGAGGTCGCGATGAGAACAAATAAAGGTTGACAGTATGAATTACGTACATGTGTATATATGTATATGTCTGTGTGTGTATATATATGTGTTCAGTGAGATGTATAGGTATGTATATTTGCATGTGTGGACGTGTATTTATATACATGTGTATGTTTTCGGGTTGGGCCATTCTTTTGTCTGTTTCCTTGCTCTACCTCGCTAACGCGGGAGACAGCGACAATGGAAAATAAATAAATATGTATATATATATATATATATATATATATATATATATATATATATATATATATATATATATATATATATATATATATATATATATATATATATATATATATGTATATATATATGTAAATATATATATATATATATTTATATATATATATATATATATATATATATATATATATATATATATATATATATATATATATATATATATATATATATATATATATATATATATATATATATATATATATATATATATACATATATATATATATATGTATATATATATATATATATATATATATATATATATATATATATATATATATATATATATATATATATATATATATATATATATATATATATATATATATATATACATATATATATTTTTTTTTTTTCTTTTTGCTTTGTCGCTCTCTCCCGCGTTTGCGAGGTAGCGCAAGGAAACAGACGAAAGAAATGGCCCAACCCACCCCCATTACACATGTATATACATACGTCCACACACGCAAATATACATACCTACACAGCTTTCCTTGGTTCACCCCAGACGCTTCACATGCCCTGATTCAATCCACTGACAGCACGTCAACCCGGTATACCACATCCCTCCATTTCACTCTATTCCTTGCCCTCCTTTCACCCTCATGCATGTTCAGGCCCCAATCATACAAAATCTTTTTCACTCCATCTTTCCATCTCCAATTTGGTCTCCCACATCTCCTCGTTCCCTCCACGTCCGACACATAACTCCTCTTGGTCAATCTTTCCTCACTCATTCTCTCCATGTGACCAAACCATTTCAAAACACCCTCTTCTGCTCTCTCAACCACGCTCGTTTTATTTCCACACATCTCTCTTGCCCTTACGTTACTTACTCGATCAAACCACCTCACACCACACCAAGAGACAGGAGGTCAAGGGAAACGTGCAAGAGGTGAAAAAGAGGGCAAATGAGAGTTGGGGTGAGAGTGTATCATTAAATTTTTAGGGAGAATAAAAAGGTGTTCTGGAAGGAGGTAAATAAAGTGCGTAAGACAAGGGAGCAAATGGGAACTTCTGTGAAGGGCGCAAATGGGGAGGTGATAACAAGTAGTGGTGATGTGAGAAGGAGATAGAGTGAGTATTTTGAAGGTTTGTTGAATGTGTTTGATGATAGAGTGGCAGATATAAGGTGTTTTGGTCGAGGTGGTGTGCAAAGTGAGAGGGTTAGGGAAAATGATTTGGTAAACAGAGAAGAGGTAGTAAAAGCTTTACGGAAGATGAAAGCCGGCAAGACAGCAGTTTTGGATGTTATTGCATTGGAATCTATTAAAAAAGGGGGTGACTGTATTATTGACTGGTTGGTAAGGTTATTTAATGTATGTATGACTCATGGTGAGGTGCCTGAGGATTGGCGGAATGCGTGCATAGTGCCATTGTACAAAGGCAAAGGGGATAAGAGTGAATGCTCAAATTACAGAGGTATAAGTTTGTTAAGTATTCCTGTTAAATTATATGGGAGGGTATTGATTGAGAGGGTGAAGGCATGTACAGCGCATCAGATTGGGGAAGAGCAGTGTGGTTTCAGATGTGGTAGAGGATGTGTGGATCAGGTGTTTGCTTTGAAGAATGTATTTGAGAAATACTTAGAAAAGCAAATGGATTTGTATGTAGCATTTATGGATATGTAGAAGGCATATGATAGAGTTTATAGAGATGCTCTGTGGAAGGTATTAAGAATATATGGTGTGGGAGGCAAGTTGTTAGAAGCAGTGAAATGTTTTTATGGAGGATGTAAGGCATGTGTACGTGTAGGAAGAGAGGAAAGTGATTGGTTCTCAATGAATATAGGTTTGCGGCAGGGGTGTGTGATATCTCCATGGTTGTTTAATTTGTTTATGGATGGGGTTGTTAGGGAGGTGAATGCAAGAGTTTTGGAAAGAGGGGCTAGTATGAAGTCTGTTGGGGATGAGAGAGCTTGGGAAGTGAGTCATTTGTTGCTCAATGATGATACAGCGCTGGTGGCTGATTCATGTGAGAAACTGAAGAAGCTGTTGACTGAGTTTGGTAAAGTGTGTGAAAGAAGAAAGTTAAGAGTAAATGTGAATAAGAGCAAGGTTATTAGGTACAGTAGGGTTTAGGGTCAAGTCAATTGGGAGGTAAGTTTGAATGGAGAAAAACTGGAGGAATTAAAGTGTTTTAGATATCTGGGAGTGGATCTGGCAGCGGATGGAACCAAGGGAGCGGAAGTGGATCATAGGGTGGGGGAGGGGGCGAAAATTCTGGGAGCCTTGAAGAATGTGTGGAAGTCGAGAACATTATCTCGGAAAGCAAAAATGGGTATGTTTGAAGGAATAGTGGTTCCAACAATGTTGTATGGTTGTGAGGCGTGGGCTACGGATAGAGTTGTGCGCAGGAGGATGGATGTGCTGGAAATGAGATGTTTGAGGACAATGTGTGGTGTGAGGTGGTTTGATCGAGTAAGTAACGTAAGGGTAAGAGAGATATGTGGAAATAAAAAGAGCGTGGTTGAGAGAGCAGAAGAGGGTGTTTTGAAATGGTTTGGGCACATTGAGAGAATGAGTGAGAAAAGGTTGACCAAGAAGATATATGTGTTGGAGGTGGAGTGAACGAGGAGAAGTGGGAGACCAAATTGTAGGTGGAAAGATGGAGTGAAAAAGATTTTGTGTGATCGGGGCCTGAACATGCAGGAGGATGAAAGGAGGGCAAGGAATAGAGTGAATTGGATCGATGTGGTATACCGGGGTTGACGTACTGTCAGTGGGTTGAATCAGGGCATGTGAATCGTCTGGGGTAAACCATGGAAAGCTGTGTAGGTATGTATATTTGCGTGTGTGGACATATGTATATACATGTGTATGGGGGTGGGTTGGGCCATTTCTTTCGTCTGTTTCCTGGAGCTACCTCCCAAACGCGGGAGACAGCGGGAAAGCAAAGAAAGAAAGAAAGAAAGAAAGAAAGAAAAAAAAAATATATATATATATATATATATATATATATATATATATATATATATATATATATATATATATATATATATATATATATATATATATATATGTCCCAAACCACCCCCACCCACATGTATTTACGTACACGTCCACACACGCAAATATACATACATATAGATCTCAATGTATGCATATATGTACACACACACACACATATACATATATACACATGTAAATAATTCATAATGTCTGCCTTTATTTATTCCTATCGCCACCTCGTCACACATGGCATGACATCCCCCTCCCCCCTCATATGTGTGAGTTAGCGCTAAGAAAAGACAACAACGGCCCTATTTGTTCACACTCAGTCTCTAGCTGTCATGTAATAATACACGAAACCACAGCTCCCTTTCCACATCTAGGTCCCGCAGAACTTTCCATGGTTTACCACAGACGCTTCACATGCCATGGTTCAATCCATTGACAGCACATCGACCCCGGTATTCCACATCGATCCAATTCAGTTTATTCCTTGCCCGCGTATCACCCTCCTGCATGTTCAGGTCCCGATCACTCAAAATCTTTTTCACTCCATCTTTGTACCTCCAATTTGGTCTCCCACTTCTCCTCGTTCCCTCCATCTCCGACACATATATCCTCTTCGTCAATCTTTCCTCACTCATTCTCTCCATGTGCCCAAACAATTTCAAAACACCTTCTCCTCTCTCAACCACGCTCTTTATATTTCCAAACTTCTCTCTTACCCTTACATTACTTACTCATTTAAACCACCTCACCACATATTGTACTGAAACATCTCATTTCCAGTGCATCCACACTCCTGCGCACAACTCTATCCATAGCCCATGCCTCGCAACCATACAACATTGTTGGAACCACTATTCCTTCATACATACCCATTTTTGCTTTCCGAGATAATGTTCTCGACTTCCAAACATTGTTCAAGGCTCCCAGGATTTTAGCCCCCTCCGACACCCTAAGTTTCACTTCCGCTTCCATAGTTCAATCCGCTGCCAGATCCACTCCCAGATATCAAAAACACTTTACTTTCTCCAGTTTATCTCCATTCAAACTTGCCTACCAAATGATTTGACCCTTAACCCTACTTTACCTAATAACCTTGCTCTCATTCACATTTACTCTTAACTTTCTTCTTTCACACACTTTACCAAACTCAGTCACCAGCTTCTGCAGTTTCTCACATGAATCAGCCGTCAGCGCTGTATCATCAGCGAACAACAACTGACTCACTTCCCAAGCTCTCTCGTCCACAAGAGACTGCACACTTGCCACTCCTTCCAAAACTCTTGCATTCACCTCCCTGACAACCCCATTTATAAACAAGTTAAACAAACATGGACACATCAAACACCCCTGTCGTAAATCTACATACACTGAGAACAAATTAATTTCCTCTCTTCCTACACGTACACATGCCTTACATCCCCGATAAAAACTTTTGACTGCTTCTAACAGCTTGCCTCCCACACTGTATATTCTTAGTACCTTCAACAGAGCATCTCTATCAACTGTATCATATGCCTTCTCCAGATCCATAAATGCTACCCACAACTCCATTTGCTTTTCTAAGTATTTCTCACATACACTCTTCAAAGCAATCACCTGATCCACACATCCTCTACCACTTCTGAAACCACACTGCTTGTCCCCAATCTGATGCTCTGTACATGCCTTCACCCTTTCAATCAATACCCTCCCTTATAATTTACCAGGAATACTCAACAAACTTATATCTCTGTAATTTGAGCACTCACTTTCATCCCCTTTGCCTTTGTAGAATGGCACTGTGCAAGCATTCCGCCAATCCTCAGGCACCTCACCATGAATCATACATACAATAAATAACCTTACAAACCAGTCAACAATACAGTCACCCCCTTTTTTTAATAAATTCCATTCCAATACCATCCAAACCTACTGCCTTGTTGGCTTTCATCTTCCGCAAAGCTTTTACTACCTCTTCTACTACCTCATTTTCCCTAACCCTCTCACTTTACACACCACCTCGACCAAAACACCCTATATCTGCCACTCTATCATCAAACACATTCAACAAACCTTCAAAATACTCACTCCATCTCCTCACATCACCACTACTTGTTATCACCCTATTAGCCCCCTTCACTGAAGTTCCAATTTACTCCCTTGTCTTACACACTTTATTTACCTCCTTCCAGAACATCTTTTTATTGTCGCTATAATTTAATGATACTGTCTCACCCTAACTCTCATTTGCCCTCTTTTTCACCTGTTGCACTTTTCTCTTGACCTCCTGCCTTTTTCTTTTATACATCTCCTACGCAATTGCATTTTTTTCCAGTAAAAATCGTCCAAATGCCTCCTCTTCTCTTTCACTAATAATCTTACTTCTTCATCTCACCACTCACAACCCTTTCTAATCAACCTACCTCCCACGCTTCTCATGCCACAAGCATCTTTTGCGCAAGCCATCACTGCTTCCCCAAATACATCCCATTGTTCCCCGACTCCCCTTACCTCCTTTGTTCTCACCTTTTTCCATTTTGTACTCAGGGTCTCCTGGTACTTCCTGACACAAGTCTCCTTCCCAAGCTCACTTACTCTCACCACCCTCTTCACTCCAAACTTCTCTCTTTTATGTTCTGAAAACCCATTCAAATCTTCACCTTCGCTTCCACAAGATAATGATCAGATATCCCTCCAATTGTACCTCTCAACACATTAACATCCAAAAGTCTCTCTTTCTCGCGCCTGTCAATTAACATATAATCCAATAAAGCTCTCTGCCCATCTCTCCTACTTACATACGTATACTTATGTATATCTTGCTTTTTAAATCAGGTATTCCCAATCACCAGTCCTTTTTCACGACATAAATGTACAAGCTCTTCACCATTTCCATTTACAACACTGAACACCCCATGTATACCAATGATTCCCTCAACTGCCACAATACTCACCTTTGCATTCAAATAACCCATAAGTATAACACGGTCTTGTGCATCAAAACCACTAACAAAGTCATTCAGCTGCTCCCAAAACACTTGCCTCTCATGATCTTTCTTCTCATGCCCAGGTTCATATGCACCAATAATCACCCATGTCTCTCCATCAACTTTTGCCTTTACCCATATTAATCTAAAATTTAGTTTCTTACATTCTATCCCATACTCCCACAACTCCTGTTTCAGGAGTAGTGCTACTCCTTCCCTTGATCTTGTCCTCTCACTAACGCCTGACTTTACTCCCAAGACATTCCCCAACCACTCTACCCCTTTACCCTTGATCTTCGTTTCACTCAGAGCCAAAACATCCAGGTTCCTTTCCTCAAACATACTACCTATATCTCTTTTTTCTCAACTTTTGTTACACCCACACACATTCAGACACCCCAATCTGATCCTTCGAGGAAAATGAGCACTCCCCCCGTGAATCCTTCTTCTGTTTTCAATTTTAGAAAGTTAAAATACAAGGAGGGGAGGATTTCTTGCCCCCCTCTCCCGTCCCCTCTAGTCGCCTTCTACGACACGTGAGGAATGCTTGGGAAGTATTCTTTCTCCCCCATCCCCAGGGATAATATATATATATATATATATATATATATATATATATATATATATATATATATATATATATATATATATATATATATATATATATATATATATATATATATATATATTACATTGCTTTGTCGCTGTCTCCCGCGTTTGCGAGGTAGCGCAGGGAAAGACGAAAGAAATGGCCCAACCCACCCCCATACACATGTATATACATACACGTCCACTCACGCAAATATACATACCTATACATCTCAATGTACACATATATGTACACACACAGACACATAGATATATACCCATGCACACAATTCACACTGTCTGCCTTTATTCATTTCCATCGCCACCCCGCCACACATGGAATACCATCCCCCTCCCCCCTCGTATATGCGAGGTAGCACTAGGAAAAGACAACAAAGGCCCCATTCGTTCACACTCAGTCTCTACCTGTCATGGAAGAATGCCCGAAACCAGAGCTCCCTTTCCACATCAAGGCCCCACACAACGTTTCATGGTTTACCCTAGACGCTTCACATGCCCTGATTCAATCCACTGACAGCACGTCAACCCCGGTATACCACATCAATTCAATTCACTCTATTCCTTGCCCGCCTTTCACCCTCCTGCATGTTCTAGCCCCGATCACTCAAAATCTTTTTCACTCCATCTTTCCACCTCCAATTTGGTCTCCCACTTCTCCTCTTTCCCTCCACCTCCGACACATATATCCTCTTGGTCAATCTTTCCTCACTCATTCTCTCCGTGTCCAAACCATTTCAAAACACCCTCTTCTGATCTCTCAACCACGCTCTCTTTATTTCCACACATCTCTCTTACCCTTACATTACTTGCTCGATCAAACCACCTCACACCACACATTGTCCTCAAACATCTCATTTCCAGCACATCCACCCTCCTGCGCACAACTCTATCCATAACCCACGCCTCGCAACCATACAACAATATTGGAACCACTATTCCTTCAAACATACCCATTTTTGCTTTCCGCGATAATGTTTTCGACTTCCACACATTCTTCAAGACTCCCAGGATTTTCGCCCCCTCCCCCACCCTATGATTCACTTCCGCTTCCAAGGTTCCATCCGCTGCAAGATCCACTCCGAGATATGTAAAACACTTTACTTCCTCCAATTTTTCTCCATCCAAATTTACCTCCCAATTGACTTGACCCTCAACCCTACTGTACCTAATAACCGTGCTCTAATTCACATTTACTCTTAATTTTCTTTTTTCACACACTTTACGAAACTCACATGAATCAGCCACCATCGCTGTATCATCAGCGAACAACAACTGACTCACTTCCCAAGCTCTCTCATCCACAACAGACTTCATACTTGCTCCTCTTTCCAAAACTCTTGCATTCACCTCCCTAACAACACCATCCATAAACAAATTAAACAACCATGGAGACATCACACACCCCTGCCGCAACCCTACATTTACTGAGAACCAATCACTTTCCTCTCTTCCTACACGTACACATGCCTTACATCCTCGATAAAAACTTTTCACTGCTTCTAACAACTTGCCTCCCACACCATACATTCTTAATACCTTCCACAGAGCATCTCTATCAACTCTATCATATGCCTTCTCCAAATCCATAAATGCTACATACAAATCCATTTGCTTTTCTAAGTATTTCTCACATACATTCTTTAAAGCAAATACCTGATCCACACTTCCTCTACCACTTCTGAAACCACACTGCTCTTCCCCAATCTGATGCTCTGTACATGCCTTCACCCTCTTAATCAATACCCTCCCATATAATTTACCAGGAATACTCAACAAACTTATATCTCTGCAATTTGAGCACTCACTCTTATCCCCTTTGCCTTTGTACAATGGCACTATGCACGCATTCCGCCAATCCTCAGGCACCTCACCATGAGTCATACATACATTAAATAACCTTACCAATCAGTCAACAATACAGTCACCCCTTTTTTAATAGATTCCACTGCAATACCATCCAAACCTGCTGCCTTGCCGGCTTTCATCTTCCGCAAAGCTTTGACTACCTCTTCTCTGTTTACCAAATCATTTTCCCTAACCCTTTCACTTTGCACACCACCTCGACCAAAACACCCTATATCTGCCACTCTATCATGAAACACATTCAACAAACCTTCAAAATGCTCACTCCATCTCCTTCTCACATCACCACTACTTGTTATCAACTCCCCATTAGCGCCCTGCATTGGAGTTCCCATTTGCTCTCTTGTCTTACGCACTTTATTTACCTCCTTCCAGAACATCTTTTTATTCTCCCTAAAATTTAATGATACTCTCTCACCCCAACTCTCATTTGCCCTCTTTTTCACCTCTTGCACCTTTCTCTTGACCTCCTGTCTCTTTCTTTTATACATCTCCCACTCAGTTGCATTTTTTCCCTGCAAAAATCGTCCAAATGCATTTCTCTTCTCTTTCACTAATAATCTTAATTCTTTATCCCAGCACTCACTACCCTTTCTAATCAACCCACCTCCCACGCTTCTCATGCCACAAGCATCTTTTGCGCACTCCATCACTGATTCCCTAAATACATCCAATTCCTCCCCCACTCCCCTTACTTCCATTCTTCTCACCTTTTTCCATATTGTGCTCAGTCTCTCCTGATACTTCCTCACACAAGTCCCCTTCCCAAGCTCACTTACTCTCACCACCCTCTTCACCTCAACGTTCATTCCTCTTTTCTCAAAACCCATACAAATCTTCATCTTAGCCTCCACAAGAGAATGATCAGACATCCCTCCAGTTGCACCTCTCAGCACATTAACATCCAAAAGTCTCTCTATCGCGCGCCTGTCAATTAACATGTAATCCAATAACGCTCTCTGGCCATCTCTCCTACTTACATAAGTATACTTATGTATATCTCGCTTTTTAAACCAGGTATTCCCAATCGTCAGTCCTTTTACAGCACATAAATCTACAAGCTCTTCACCATTTCCATTTACAACACTGAACACCCCATGTATACCAATTATTCCCTCAACTGCCACATTACTCACCTTTGCATTCAAATCACCCATCACTATAACCCGGACTCGTGAATCAAAACCACTAACACACTCATTCAGCTGCTCCCAAAACACTTGCCTCTCATGATCTTTCTTCTCATGCCCAGGTGCATATGCACCAATAATCACCCATCTCTCTCCATCAACTTTCAGTTTTACCCATATTAATCGAGAATTTACTTTCTTACAGTCTATCACATATATATATATATATATATATATATATATATATATATATATATATATATATATATATATATATATATATATATATATATATATTTTTTTTTTTTTTCTTTTTTTTAAACTTTGTCGCTGTCTCCCGCGTTTGCGAGGTAGCGCAAGGAAACAGACGAAAGAAATGGCCCAACCCTCCCCATACACATGTACATACACACGTCCACACACGCAAATATACATACCTACACAGCTTTCCATGGTTTACCTCGGACGCTTCACATGCCTTGATTCAATCCACTGACAGCACGTCAACCCCTGTATACCACATCGCTCCAATTCACTCTATTCCTTGCCCTCCTTTCACCCTCCTGCATGTTTAGGCCCCGATCAAACAAAATCCTTTTCACTCCATCTTTCCACCTCCAATTTGGTCTCCCTCTTCTCCTCGTTCCCTCCACCTCCGACACATATATCCTCTTGGTCAATCTTTCCTCACTCATTCTCTCCATGTGCCCAAACCATTTCAAAACACCCTCTTCTGCTCTCTCAACCACGCTCTTTTTATTTCCACACATCTCTCTTACCCTTACGTTGCTTACTCGATCAAACCACCTCACACCACACATTGTCCTCAAACATCTCATTTCCAGCGCATCCATCCTCCTGCGCACAACTCTATCCATAGCCCACGCCTCGCAACCATACAACATTGTTGGAACTACTATTCCTTCAAACATACCCATTTTTGCTTTCCGGGATAATGTTCTCGACTTCCACACATTTTTCAAGGCTCCCAAAATTTTCGCCCCCTCCCCCACCCTATGATCCACTTCCGCTTCCATGGTTCCATCCGCTGACAGATCCACTCCCAGATATCTAAAACACTTCACTTCCTCCAGTTTTTCTCCATTCAAACTCACCTCCCAATTGATTTGACCCTCAACCCTACTGTACCTAATAACCTTGCTCTTATTCACATTTACTCTTAACTTTCTTCTTCCACACACTTTACTAAACTCCGTCACCAGCTTCTGCAGTTTCTCACATGAATCCGCCACCAGCGCTGTATCATCAGCGAACAACAACTGACTCACTTCCCAAGCTCTCTCATCCCCAACAGACTTCATACTTGCCCCTCTTTCCAAGACTCTTGCATTTACCTCCCTAACAACCCCATCCATAAACAAATTAAACAACCATGGAGACATCACACACCCCTGCCGCAAACCTACATTCACTGAGAACCAATCACTTTCCTCTCTTCCTACACGTGCACATGCCTTACATCCTCGATAAAAACTTTTCACTGCTTCTAACAACTTGCCTCCCACACCATATATTCTTAATACCTTCCACAGAGCATCTCTATCAACTCTATCATATATATATATATATATATATATATATATATATATATATATATATATATATATATATATATATATATATATATATATGTATATATATATATATATATATATATATATATATATATATATATATATATATATATATATATATATATATATATATATATATATATTTACATATATATATATATATATATATATATATATATATATATATATATATATATATATATATATATATATATATAGTCACACATATGTAAATACATATATACATACAAAGACATACATATATGTGCTTGTATGTATATATATATATATATATATATATATATATATATATATATATATATATATATATATATATATATATATATATATATATATATATATATATATATATATGTGTTTATGAGTCGGTGTATCTTTTTTAGTCTGTTTTCTAGCTCTACATAACTAACGCAGGAAACGGCGATAAAGTATAATGACAGACATAAAGTGTGAATTCCATATAGATACAAGTGCGTATGTGGATGAATATCCATATAAGAACATTGCTGTATAAGAGAGCTAGAAAGTAGGTGTGAGCACCTGAGGTTCTGCTACTGCCGCTATCTCTCTAAAGCGTGAAGAAGAAAACAAATATCAGATAATCAATACTTTTACATACATGTATCTATATACATTTATTCAAATTTATATAGACATATACGTTTCAATATGTACGAAATTGTAGTTTCTTTCATTAAATTCCTCGTATGTTATCATGTATGAGCCTTTTCCAGTCCACAGTCTCAGTGCAGCCCTAATCTCCACGCTATACCAGCAACAGTAAGTGGCTGTAAATGGGATAAGATTCCCGCAGATTCTGCACTTTGAAATGCCCTAATGGTGTGGAAACTTCCTCCTTTAGCATCTATAATTAGATTCCTTCAGGATTAGCTTTTTATTGTCTATTGAAGTATTTTCGTCACGAACCTACACTATTACGGAACTTTAAAAGCCACAGTCATAAGCGCCCTAAAGTTATCAAATGTGTATCTATTATGAAGGATTTTCTCTTATGGCGCTTCACTTTTCTTCACAATCACACACACACACACACACACACACACACACACACACACACACAGACACACACACACACAGACACACACACACACACGCAAACACACACACACACAAACACACACACACACACACACACACACACACACATAGGTAGCAGGTGGCAGGCAACCACCAACATCCTTTTTTTAACATTACGAGGGTTGGTGACGGCGGTACACTGTCCCAGCAATATATGGGGTATCAAATTCCCCTCCGTGGCTCAGATTGCTGTCTTTTCTCTTTACATGACATTCAAATGGGTCGCTGGAATTCAGTCGACAAACACACACTTTGATTCTTACATGCAACATTTAAATCCCAGGAATTAGTGTTGTTTATCTAACCTGGGAAATCCTCTGAGGCCAATAATCTCCCAGATCCCTTCACCTACCTAAAGGCTAACCAAGAAGCTAAACCAATTGATCTCACCAAATATTGTTACAACGTAATCCTTACAATCGATTGAAGAATTTATTGACATCCTAAGGAATAAAAGCCAAATGGTATCATAACTTTCCTAGATGTAGATTCTCTCTTCACTAATGTACCACTGGAGAGGACAATAGACATAATCCTGGTTTTTGTTTACCAACACAATGTTTTGCCTCCCCTGAAGATGTTCAGAAATATATTAAGAGAAATGATACGTGCCTGCAATACGGAAGCCCCTTTCAGATGTCCGCAAGTCAAGCTTTATTGGCAGGTGAATGTGATAGCCGTGTGGTACACCCTTGGATGTTCTCTTTGTGCAGGCATTTATATCCCATGTCGAAACTACAGCACTGCAACCTGAGAGCATGACATCCCAGATTCACTGAGGATGTATAAAAGATGTTTTTATCTGCGTAGACAATTCAAACTTACTGAAAAAAAAACTCCGTAAACGACTCCAAGAAGCTTCAGGCTTAAGACCTACAACAGAGCTGAATGATAGTGGCAAGATTCCTTTCTTGGATGCAATGTTGAGTGCCATAACAGGATCTTTCGTCAACGACGTTTACAGAAAGGTGAATGTATGAATGGAATAAGTGAATGCACTCAAAATACAAGAGGAGTGTCAGTCGTACATACGTGAGGAGAGTGATCAAGGTGTGCCCAACCTGGCAACTTCCACACCAAGAACTTCGACGTCTACGGCAAATGTTAATCAACAATGGATATTCAAATACTGAATTCGATATCATTCTCAACAAAATTCTAGAGCAACATCTTGGGGCAAACAGGGAACCTCAACATGACGGTAAAAAAGTTACTACAGAGACACATGTACGACAGCATATTGAAAGGACGAGGAGGTAGCACGAAGCAATCGATGAAGATAAAGATATAGTGATGATGTAGTATAGCAACCCGAAAATATGTTAGCCCATAATGAAAAACAATATGATAGGTCGCTCAGGAAGTTTGAATCCTAGCTATGTGATATACTAATACAATACTGGTGACTGTTAGCCTCACCACATAAACTAAATTGGATATACAACCTGCACCCTGAGCCGCTGCCTTTAGCTCCACTTACAAGAGGGTGGAGTTAAACATCATGAACAAAAGTATGGAAGGAAAGTAACGAGGGATATTAGAGTGAAGAATACAAAAATCATTACCAGTTGCAGTGATCGGAGTAGAGTAGAGATATTAGAAGCCATTCACATTTCAGAGAACGCACCTGTCTTCAACATCAAGACAAATATGACTACCGTCATACAGTTCTATGATGGCCCGCCAATAGGACGAAGACGGATGGGACACGTCATTGACCCGCCACAAGCTACCAAGTGAGCCATTTCTGACAATAGGACCGTGGCACTGACCAACCCTGTCCTGGATTACGAAGGTCAGAGAGAATCAGGCGAGCCCACCCGGAATTCAACTCCACATAAAGGAAATAACGGTCTCGCTTGGACCTACTTATTGTATTTAGGGCTTGAAATTCTATAGTTCTACATAGGTTGATATTCTTCTTTTATGCTCCCTCAGCTGTAAGTTTTTCTGTATAGATAAACATAATGTGCTACTTTTTTCTGCGTGTTTTATGTACTTTCATTACATTTTATTTAACACAACCAAGTTTCGTGACGCACTTTCTCTATTTTTGTATATTGCTCACGATGCTCTTGTAAAGGCAAAAACTTGATTGAAATAAATGGATAACTTTTGAACACTAGGTTTCAGCACCCACCTAATAGAAGAATGATAATTAAAAATTAGAAAACGTAGTAAAGAATGTTAATCTAATCATTAGCGCATTAGAATAAACATGTAATTACTAATCATGTTTACCATATGGCGTCCGAGCTACGTCTCATCGTTGTGTCTCCCCTGATCATGTGAATATTACACGAAAGTACACTTGGGAACTTATCGTGTTTCATTTTCCCCGTGGACTCAAATGAATATACTTGAAGACGCACAATATACATTTGTGTGATGGGTGATTATTGGTGCATATGCACCTGGGAATGAGAAGAAAGATCATGAGAGGCAAGTGTTTTGGGAGCAGCTGAATGACTGTGTTAGTGGTTTTGATGCACAAGACCGGGTTATACTGCTGGGTGATTTGAATGCAAAGGTGAGAAATGTTGCATTTGAGGGAATAATTGGTATACATGGGGTGTTCAGTGTATTGAAGAGCTTGTACATTTATGTGCTGAAAAAGGACTGGTGTTTGGGAATACCTGGTTTAAAAAGCGAGATATACATAAGTATACGTATGTAAGTAGGAGAGATGGCCAGAGAGCGTTATTAGATTACGTGTTAATTGACAGGCGCGCGAAAGAGAGACTTTTGGATGTTAATGTGCTGAGAGGTGCAACTGGAGGGATGTCTGATCATTACCTTGTGGAGGCAAAGGTGAAGATTTGTATGGGTTTTCAGAAAAAAAGAAAGTTGGGGTGAAGGGGATGGTGAGAATAAGTGAGCTTGGGAAGTAGACTTGTGTGAGGAAGTACCAGTAGAGACTGAGTACAGAATGGAAAAGAGTGAGAACAAAAGAGGTAAGGGGAATGGGGGAGGAATGGGATATATTTAGGGAAGCAGTCATGGCTTACGCAAAAGATGCTTGTGGCATGAGAAGCGTGGGAGGTGGGTTCATTAGAAAGGGTAGTAAGTGGTGGGATAAAGAATTAAGATTATGAGTGAAAGAGAAGAGAGAGGCATTTGGACGATTTTTGCAGGGAAAAATGCAAATGCGTGGGAGATGTATAAAAGAAACCGGCAGGAGGTTAAGAGAAAGGTGCAAGAGGTGAAAAAGAGGGAAAATGAGAATTGGGGTGAGAGAGTATCATTAAACTTTAGGGAGAATAAAAAGATATTTCTGGAAGGAGGTAAATAAAGTGCGTAAGACAAGGGAGCAAATGGGAACTTCAGAGAAGGGGGCTAATGGGGAGGTGATAACAAGTAGTGGTGATGTGATAAGGAGATGGAGTGAGTATTTTGAAGGTTTCCTGATTGTGTTTGATAATACATTGGCAGATATAGGGTGTTTTGGTCGAGGTGGTGTGCAAAGTGACAGGGTTAGGGAAAATGATTTGGTAAACAGAGAAGAGGTAGTAAAAGCTTTGCGGAAGATGAAAGCCGGCAAGGCAGAAGGTTTGGATGGTATTGCAATGGAATTTATTAAAAAAGTGGTGACTGTATTCTTGACTGGTTGGAAAGGTTATATAATGTATGTATGATTCATGGCGGAATGTTTGCATAGTGTCATTGTACAAAGGCAAAGGGGATTACAGTGAGTGCTCAAATTACAGAGATATAAGTTTGTTGAGTATTCCTGGTAAATTATATGGGAGGGTATTGATTGAGAAGGTGAAGACATGTACAAAGCATTAGATAAGGGAAGAGCAGTGTGGATTCAGAAGTGGTAGAGGATGTGTGGATCAGGTGATTGCTTTGAAGAATGTATGTGAGAAATACTTAGAAAAGCAAATGGATTTGTAGTTAGCATTTATGGATCTGGAGAAGGCACATGATAGCGTTGATAGAGATTCTCTGTGGAAGGTACTAAGAATATATGGTGTGGGAGGCAAGTTTTTAGAAGCAGTGAAAAGTTTCATCGAGGATATAAGGCATGTGAACGTGTACGAAGAGAGGAAAGTGATTGGTCGTCAGTGAATATAGATTTACGGCAAGGGTGTGTGATGTCTCCATGATTGTTTGATTTGTTTATGGATGGCGTTGTTAGGTAGGTGAATGCAAGAGTTTTGGAAAGAGGGGCAAGTATGCAGTCCCTTGTGGATGAGAGAGCTTGGGAAGTGAGTCATTTGTTGTTCGCTGATGATACAGCGCTGATGGCTGATTCATATGAGAAACTGCAGAAGCTGGTGACTGAGTTTGGTAAAGTGTGTGAAAGAAGAAAGTTAAGTGTAAATGTGAACAAGAGCAAGGTTATTAGGTACAGTAGGGTTGAGGGTCAAGTCAATTGGGAGGTAAGTTTGAATGGAGAATAACTGGAGGAAGTGAAGTGTTTTAGATATCTGGGAGTGGATCTGACAGCGGATGGAACCATGGAAGCGGAAGGGGAGGTAGCGAAAATCCTGGGAGCCTTGAAGAATATGTGGAAGTCGACAACATTATCTCGGAAAGCAGAAATGGGTATGTTTGAAGGAATAGTGGTTCCAACAATGTTGTATGGTTGCGAGGCGTGGACTATGGATAGAGTTCTGCACAGGAGGGTTGATGTGCTGGAAATGAGATATTTGAGGACAATATGTGGTGTGAGGTGGTTTGATCGAGTAAGTAATGTAAGGGTAAGAGAGATGTGTGGAAATAAAAAGAGTGTGGTTGTGAGAGCAGAAGAGGGTGTTTTGAAATTGTTTGGGCACATGGAGAGAATGAGTGAGGAAAGATTGACCAAGAGGATATATATGTCGGAGGTGGAGGGAACGAGGAGAAGTGAAAAGATTTTGTGTGATCGGGGCCTGAACATGCATTAGGGTGAAAGGCGTGCAAGGAATAGAGTGAATTGGATCGATGTGGTATACCGTGGTTGACGTGCTGTCAGTGGATTGAATCAGGGCATGTCAAGCGTCTGGGGTAAACCATGGAAAAGTTTGTAGGTATGTATATTTGCGTGTGTGGACGTATGTATATACATGTGTATGGGGGTGGGTTGGGCCATTTCTTTCGTCTGTTTCCTTGCGCTACCTCGCAAACGCGGGAGACAGCTACAAAAAAAAAAATATATATATATGTATATATATATATATATATATATATATATATATATGTATATATATATATATATATATATATATTTCTTTTTTTTTTATTATACTTTGTCGCTGTCTCCCGCGTTTGCGAGGTAGCGCAAGGAAACAGACGAAAGAAATGGCCCAACCCACCCCATACACATGTATATACATACGTCCACACACGCAAATATACATACCTACACAGCTTTCCATGGTTTACCCCAGACGCTTCACATGCCTTGATTCAATCCACTGACAGCACGTCAACCCCGGTATACCACATCGATCCAATTCACTCTATTCCTTGCCCTCCTTTCACCCTCCTGCATGTTCAGGCCCCGATCACACAAAATCTTTTTCACTCCATCTTTCCACCTCCAATTTGGTCTCCCTCTTCTCCTCGTTCCCTCCACCTCCGACACATATATCCTCTTGGTCAATCTTTCCTCACTCATTCTCTCCATGTGCCCAAACCACTTCAAAACACCCTCTTCTGCTCTCTCAACCACGCTCTTTTTATTTCCAAACATCTCTCTTACCCTTACGTTACTCACTCGATCAAACCACCTCACACCATACATTGTCCTCAAATATCTCATTTCCAGCACATCCATCCTCCTACGCACAACTCTATCCATAGCCCACGCCTCGCAACCATGCAACATTGTTGGAACCACTATTCCTTCAAACATACCCATTTTTGCTTTCCGAGGTAATGTTCTCGACTTCCACACGTTCTTCAAGGCTCCCAGAATTTTCGCCCCCTCCCCCATCCTATGATCCATTTCCGCTTCCATGGTTCCATCCGCTGCCAGATCCACTCCCAGATATCTAAAACACTTCACTTCCTCCAGTTTTTCTCCATTCAAACTCACCTCCCAATTGACTTGACCCTCAACACTACTGTACCTAATAACCTTGCTCTTATTCACATTTACTCTTAACTTTCTTCTTCCACCCACTTTACCAAACTCAGTCACCAGCTTATGCAGTTTCTCACATGAATCAGCCACCAGCGCTGTATCATCAGCGAACAACAACTGACTCACTTCCCAAGCTCTCTCATCCCCAACAGACTTCATACTTGCCCCTCTTTCCAAAACTCTTGCATTTACCTCCCTAACAACCCCATTCATAAACAAATTAAACAACCATGGAGACGACACAAACCCCTGCCGTAATCCTACATTCACTGAGAACCAATCACTTTCCTGTCTTCCTACACGTACACATGCCTTACATCCTCGATAAAAACTTTTCACTGCTTCTTACAACTTTCCTCCCACACCATATATTCTTAATACCTTCCACAGAGCATCTCTATCAACTCTATCATATGCCTTCTCCAGATCCATAAATGCTACATACAAATCCATTTGCTTTTCTAAGTATTTCTCACATACATTCTTCAAAGCAAACACCTGATCCACACATCATCTACCACTTCTGAAACCACACTGCTCTTCCCCAATCTGATGCTCTGTACATGCCTTCACCCTCTCAATCAATACCCTCCCATATAATTTACCAGGAATACTCAACAAACTTATACCTCTGTAATTTGAGCACTCACTCTTATCCCCTTTGCCTTTGTGCAATGGCACTATGCACGCATTCCGCCAATCCTCAGGCACCTCACCATGAGTCATACATACATTAAATAACCTTACCAACCAGTCAACAATACAGTCACCACTTTTTTTAATAAATTCCACTGCAATACCATCCAAACCTGCTGCCTTGCCGGCTTTCATCTTCCGCAAAGCTTTCACTACCTCTTCTCTGTTTACCAAATCATTTTCCCTAACCCTCTCACTTTGCACACCACCTCGACCAAAACACCCTTTATCTGCCACTCTATCATCAAACACATTCAACAAACCTTCAAAATACTCACTCCATCTCCTTCTCACATTACCACTACTTGTTATCACCTCCCCATTTGCGCCCTTCACTGAAGTTCCCATTTGCTCCCTTGTCTTACGCACTTTATTTACCTCCTTCCAGAACATCTTTTTATCCTCCCTAAAATTTAATGATACTCTCTCACCCCAACTCTCATTTGCCCTTTTTTTCACCTCTTGCACCTTCCTCTTGACCTCCTGTCTCTTTCTTTTATACATCTCCAACTCAATTGCATTTTTTCCCTGCAAAAATGCCTCTCTCTTCTCTTTCACTAGTACTCTTACTTCTTCATCCCACCACTCACTACCCTTTCTAATCAACCCACCTCCCATTCTTCTCATGCCACAAGCATCTTTTGCGCAATCCATCACTGATTCCCTAAATACATCCCATTCCTCCCCCACTCCCCTTACTTCCATTGTTCTCACCTTTTTCCATTCTGTACTCAGTCTCTCCTGGTACTTCCTTACACAGGTGTCCTTCCCAAGCTCACTTACTCTCACCACCCTCTTCACCCTTTATATATATATATATATATATATATATATATATATATATATATATATATATATATATATATATATATATATATATATATATATATATATATATATATATATATATATATATATATATATATATATATATATATATATATATATATATATATATATATATATATATATATATATATATATATATATATATATATATATATATATATATATATATATATATATATATATATATATATATATATATATATATACATATATATATATATATATATATATATATATATATATATATATATATATATATATATATATATATATATATATATATATATATATATATATATATATATATATATATATATATATATATATATATATATATATATACAAAACAACGATGGAGACATCACACACCCCTGCCACCAGCTAATATTCAGTGAGAACCAATCACTTTCCTCTCTTCCTACACGTACAAATGCCTTAAATCCTCGATAAAAACTTTTCACTACTTTTAAAAACTTTCCTCTCACAACACATATTCTTATTACCTTCCACAGAGCATATCAATGAACTCTATCAAATGACTTCTACAGATCCATAAATGCTACATACAAATCCATTTGCATTTCTAAGTATTTCTCACATATATTCTTCAAAGCAAACACCTGATCCTCACATCCTCTACCCCTTCTGAAACCACACTGCTCTTTCCCATTGTGATGCACTGTACATGCCTTCACCCTCTCAATCAATACCCTCCCATATGATTTACCAGGAATACTCAACAAACTTATACCTCTGTAATTTGAACACTCACTTTTATCCCCTTTGCCTTTGTACAATGACACTATGCAAGCATTCCGCCAATCCTAAGGCACCTCACCATGAGACATACATACATTAAATAACCTTACCATCCAGTCAACAATACAGTCACCTCTTTTATAATAAATTTTACTGCAATACCATCCAAACCCGCTGCCTTGCCGGCTTTCATCTTCCGCAGACCTTTTACTACCTCTTCTCAGTTTACCAAATAATTTTCCCTAACCCTTTCGCTTTGCACACCACCTCGACCAAAACACCCTATATTTGCCACTCTATCATCAAACACATTCAACAAACCTTCAAAATACTCACTCCATCTCCTCCTCGCATCACCATTACTTGTTATCACTTCCTTATCCACCTTCACGCAAGTTCCCATTTGCTCCCTTGTCTTACGCAATTTATTTACCTCCTTCTAAAACATCCTTCTTATTCTCCCTAAAGTTTAATGATACTCTCTCACCCCAGCTTTCATTATGCCTTCTTTTTTACTACTTGCACCTTTCTCTTAACCTGCTGCCTCTTTCTTTTATACATTTCCCACTCATTTGTATTATTTCCAAGCAAAAATCTTCCAAATGCTCTTTCACTAATAATCTTACCTCTTCAACCCACCACTCACTACACTTTCTAATTTGCCCACCTCCCACGCTTTTCATGCCACAAGCATCTTTTTCGCAAGCCACCACTGCTTCCCTAAATGCATCCCATTCTTCCCCCACTCCCCTTACGTCCTTAGTTCTCACCTTTTTCCATTTGTACTCAGTCTGTCCAGGTACTTCCTCACACAAGTCTCCTTCCCAAGCTCACTTACTCTCACCACTCTTTTCACCATAACATTCTCTCTTCTCTTTTGAAAACCTCTACAAAACTTCACCTTCACCTCCACAAGATAATGATCGGACATCCTTCCAGTTGCACCTCTGAGCACATTAACATCCAAAAGTCTCTCATTCGCTCGCCTATCAATTAACACGTAATCCAATAACGCTTTCTGCCCATCTCTCCTACTTACATACGTATACTTATGTATATCTCTCTTTTTGAACCAGGCATTCCCAATCATAAGTCTTTTTTCAGCATATAAATCTACAAGCTCTTCACCATTTCCATTTACAACACTGAATAGCCCATGTACAACAATTATTCAAACAACTACTACATTACGGTCCTTTGCATTCAAATCACCCGTCAGTATAACCCGGTCTCTTCCATCAAAACTACTAACACACTCACTCACCTGCTCCCAAAACACTTGCCTCTCATGATCTTTCTTCTCATACCCAGGTGCCTATGCAACAATAATCACCCATCTCTCTCCATCCACTTTCAGTTTTACCGATATCAATCTAGAATTTACTTTCTTACACTCTATCACATACTCCCACCACTCCTGTTTCAAGAGTAGTGCTACTCCTTCCCTTGCTCTCGTCCTCTCACTAACCCCTGGCTTTACTCCCAAGACATTCCAAACCATTCTTCCCCTTTACCCTTGACCTTCGTTTCACTCAGAGCCAAAACATCCAAGTTCCTTTCCTCAAACATACTACCTATATCTTCTTTTTTCTCATCTTTGTTACATCCACACACACATAGACACCCTATTTTGAGCCTTCGAAGAGGATGAGCACTCCCAGCGTGACTCCTTCTTCTGTTTACCCTTTTAGAAAGTTAAAATACAAGAAGGAGAGGGTTTCCAGCCACCCGCTCAATTCCCCTTTAGTCGCCTTCTACGACACTTGAGGAAGTATTCTTCTCCCCTATCCCCTATTGTTTAATTTGTACATGGAAACGGGTTGTTAGAGAGGTGAATGCAAGAGTTTTGGAATGAGGGGCAAGTATGAAGTCTGTTTTCAATGAGAAATCTTGGGAAGCGAGTCACTTGTTGTTCACTGATGATACAGCGCTGGTGGCTGATTCGTGTAAGAAACTGCAAAAGCTGGTGACTGAGTTTGGTAACGTGAGTGAAAAAAGAAAGCTTAGAGTAAATGTGAATAAGAGCAAGGTTACTAGATACTGTACGGTTGAGGGACAAGTCAATTGGGAGGTAAGTTTGAATGGAGAAAAACTGGCGGAAGTGAAATGTTTTTGGTACCTGGGAGTTGATTTGGCAGCGGATGGAACCATGGAAACGGAAGTGAATCATTGGGTGGGGATGGGGGCGAAATTTACGGCAGCGTTGAAGAATGTGTGGGTGTCGAGAACATTATCTCAGAAAGCAAAAACGGTTATGTTTGATGGAGTAGTGGTTCCAACAATGTTATATGGTTGCGAGGCGTCTGCTATGGATGGAGTTATTCGGAGGAGGGTAGATGTGCTGGAAATGAGATATTCGAGGACAATATGTGGTGTGAGATGCTTTGATCGAGTCTTAAAAAATAGGGGAAGAGAGATGTGTGGTAGTAAAAAGAGTTTGGTTGAGAGAGTAGAAGGTGTTTTAAAATGGTTTGGTCACATGGAGAGAATGACTGAGGAAAGATTGACCGAGAGGATATATGGGTCAGAGGTGGAGGGAACGAGGAGAAGTGGGACACCAAATGGGAGGTGGAAAGAAGGAGAGAAAAAGATTTTGAGTGATCGGGCCTGAATATGCAGGAGGGTGAAAGGCGTGCAAGGAATAGAGTGAATTGGAACGATGTCGTATACCAGGGTCGAGGTGCTGTCAAAGGATTGAACCAGGGCATATGAAGCGTATGTGATAAACCATGGGAAGTTTTCTGGGGCCTGGATGTGGAAAGGGATCTGTAGCTTCCATGCATTATTACATGATAGTTAAAGAGTGAGTGTGAACAAATGTGGTTTTTGTTGTCTTTTCCTAGAGCTACCTCGCGAACATTTAGGGGGGAGGGGGTTGTTATTTCATGTGTGGCGGGGTGGCGATGGGAATGAATAAAGGCAGACAGTATGAAGTATATACATGTGTATATATGTATATGTTAGTGTGTGTAAATATATGTATACGTTGAGATGTATGGGTATGTATATTTGTGTGTCTGGACGTGCATGTATATACATGTTTATGTGGGTGGGTTGGGACATTCCTTTCGTCTGTTTTCATATAATATATATATGTATATATATATATATATTATTTTTTTTTTATTATACTTTGTCGCTGTCTCCCGCGTTTGCGAGGTAGCGCAAGGAAACAGACGAAAGAAATGGCCCAACCCCCCCCCCCATACACATGTATATACATACGTCCACACACGCAAATATACATACCTACACAGCTTTCCATGGTTTACCCCAGACGCTTTACATGCCTTGATTCAATCCACTGACAGCACGTCAACACCGGTATACCACATCGCTCAAAATTCACTCTATTCCTTGCCCTCCTTTCACTCTACTGCATGTTCAGGCCCCGATCACACAAAATCTTTTTCACTCCATCTTTCCACCTCCAATTTGGTCTCCCTCTTCTCCTCGTTCCCTCCACCTACGACACATATATCCTCTTGGTCAATCTTTCCTCACTCATTCTCTCCATGTGCCCAAACCACTTCAAAACACCCTCTTCTGCTCTCTCAACCACGCTCTTTTTATTTCCACACATCTCTCTTACCCTTACGTTACTCACTCGATCAAACCACCTCACAGCACATATTGTCCTCAAACATCTCATTTCCAGCACATGCATCCTCCTGCGCACAAATCTATCCATAGTCCACGCCTCGCAACCATACAACATTGTTGGAACCACTATTCCTTCAAACATACCCATTTTTGATTTCCGAGATAATGTTCTCGACTTCCACACATTCTTCAAGGCTCCCAGAATTTTCGCCCCCTCCCCCACCCTATGATCCACTTCCGCTTCCATGGTTCCATCCGCTGCCAGATCCACTCCCAGATATCTAAAACACTTCACTTCCTCCAGTTTTTCTCCGTTCAAACTCACCTCCCAATTGACTTGACCCTCAACCCTACTGTACCTAATAACCTTGCTCTTATTCACATTTACTCTTAACTTTCTTCTTCCACACACTTTACCAAACTCAGTCACCAGCTTCTGCAGTTTCTCACATGAATCAGCCACCAGCGCTGTATCATCAGCAAACAACAACTGACTCACTTCTCAAGCTCTCTCATCGCCAACAGCCTTCATACTTGCCCCTCTTTCCAAAAACTCTTGCATTTACCTCCCTAACAACCCCATCCATAAATAAATTAAACAACCATGGAGACATCACACACCCCTGCCGCAAACCTACATTCACTGAGAACCAATCACTTTCCTCTCTTCCTACACGCACACATGCCTTACATCCTCGATAAAAACTTTTCACTGCTTCCAACAACTTTCCTCCCACACCATATATTCTTAATACCTTCCACAGAGCATCTCTATCAACTCTATCATATGCCTTCTCCAGATCCATAAATGCTACATACAAATCCAGTTGCTTTTCTAAGTATTTCTCACATACATTCTTCAAAGCAAACACCTGATCCACGCATCCTCTACCACTTCTGAAACCACACTGCTCTTCCCCAATCTGATGCTCTGTACATGCCTTCACCCTCTCAATCAATACCCTCCCATATAATATACCAGGATTACTCAACAAACTTATACCTCTGTAATTTGAGCACTCACTCTTATCCCCTTTGCCTTTGTACAATGGCACTATGCACGCATTCCGCCAATCCTCAGGCACCTCACCATGAGTCATACATACATTAAATAACCTTACCAACAAGTCAACAATACAGTCACCCTCTTTTTTAATAAATTCCACTGCAATACCATCCAAACCTGCTGCCTTGCCGGCTTTCATCTTCCGCAAAGCTTTCACTACCTCTTCTCTGTTTACCAAATCATTTTCCCTAACCCTCTCACTTTGCACACCACCTCGACCAAAACACCCTATATCTGCCACTCTATCATCAAACACATTCAACAAACCTTATATATATATATATATATATATATATATATATATATATATATATATATATATATATATATATATATATATATTTTTTTTTTTTTTTTTTTTTTTTATACTTTGTCGCTGTCTCCCGCGTTTGCGAGGTAGCGCAAGGAAACAGACGAAAGAAATGGCCCAACCCCCCCCCCCATACACATGTACATACACACGTCCACACACGCAAATTTACATACCCACACAGCTCTCCATGGTTCACCCCAGACGCCTCACATGCCCTGATTCAATCCACTGACAGCACGTCAACCCCTGTATACCACATGACTCCAATTCACTCTATTCCTTGCCCTCCTTTCACCCTCCTGCATGTTCAGGCCCCGATCACACAAAATCTTTTTCACTCCATCTTTCCACCTCCAATTTGGTCTCCCTCTTCTCCTCGTTCCCTCCACCTCCGACATATATCCTCTTGGTCAATCTCTCCTCACTCATTCTCTCCATGTGCCCAAACCATTTCAAAACACCCTCTTCTGCTCTTTCAACCACGCTCTTTTTATTTCCACACATCTCTCTTACCCTTACGTTACTTACTCGATCAAACCACCTCACACCACACATTGTCCTCAAACATCTCATTTCCAGCACATCCATCCTCCTGCGCACATCTCTATCCATAGCCCACGCCTCGCAACCATACAACATTGTTGGAACCACTATTCCCTCAAACATACCCATTTTTGCTTTCCGAGATAATGTTCTCGACTTCCACACATTTTTCAAGGCTCCCAAAATCTTCGCCCCCTCCCCCACCCTATGATCCACTTCCGCTTCCATGGTTCCATCCGCTGACAGATCCACTCCCAGATATCTAAAACACTTCACTTCCTCCAGTTTTTCTCCATTCAAACTCACCTCCCAATTGACTTGACCCTCAACCCTACTGTACCTAATAACCTTGCTCTTATTCACATTTACTCTCAACTTTCTTCTTCCACACACTTTACCAAACTCAGTCACCAGCTTCTGCAGTTTCTCACATGAATCAGCCACCAGCGCTGTATCATCAGCAAACAACAACTGACTCACTTCTCAAGCTCTCTCATCGCCAACAGCCTTCATACTTGCCCCTCTTTCCAAAAACTCTTGCATTTACCTCCCTAACAACCCCATCCATAAATAAATTAAACAACCATGGAGACATCACACACCCCTGCCGCAAACCTACATTCACTGAGAACCAATCACTTTCCTCTCTTCCTACACGCACACATGCCTTACATCCTCGATAAAAACTTTTCACTGCTTCCAACAACTTTCCTCCCACACCATATATTCTTAATACCTTCCACAGAGCATCTCTATCAACTCTATCATATGCCTTCTCCAGATCCATAAATGCTACATACAAATCCAGTTGCTTTTCTAAGTATTTCTCACATACATTCTTCAAAGCAAACACCTGATCCACGCATCCTCTACCACTTCTGAAACCACACTGCTCTTCCCCAATCTGATGCTCTGTACATGCCTTCACCCTCTCAATCAATACCCTCCCATATAATATACCAGGATTACTCAACAAACTTATACCTCTGTAATTTGAGCACTCACTCTTATCCCCTTTGCCTTTGTACAATGGCACTATGCACGCATTCCGCCAATCCTCAGGCACCTCACCATGAGTCATACATACATTAAATAACCTTACCAACCAGTCAACAATACAGTCACCCTCTTTTTTAATAAATTCCACTGCAATACCATCCAAACCTGCTGCCTTGCCGGCTTTCATCTTCCGCAAAGCTTTCACTACCTCTTCTCTGTTTACCAAATCATTTTCCCTAACCCTCTCACTTTGCACACCACCTCGACCAAAACACCCTATATCTGCCACTCTATCATCAAACATATTCAACAAACCTTATATATATATATATATATATATATATATATATATATATATATATATATATATATATATATATATATTTTTTTTTTTTTTTTTTTTTTTATACTTTGTCGCTGTCTCCCGCGTTTGCGAGGTAGCGCAAGGAAACAGACGAAAGAAATGGCCCAACCCCCCCCCCCATACACATGTACATACACACGTCCACACACGCAAATATACATACCCACACAGCTCTCCATGGTTCACCCCAGACGCCTCACATGCCCTGATTCAATCCACTGACAGCACGTCAACCCCTGTATACCACATGACTCCAATTCACTCTATTCCTTGCCCTCCTTTCACCCTCCTGCATGTTCAGGCCCCGATCACACAAAATCTTTTTCACTCCATCTTTCCACCTCCAATTTGGTCTCCCTCTTCTCCTCGTTCCCTCCACCTCCGACATATATCCTCTTGGTCAATCTCTCCTCACTCATTCTCTCCATGTGCCCAAACCATTTCAAAACACCCTCTTCTGCTCTTTCAACCACGCTCTTTTTATTTCCACACATCTCTCTTACCCTTACGTTACTTACTCGATCAAACCACCTCACACCACACATTGTCCTCAAACATCTCATTTCCAGCACATCCATCCTCCTGCGCACATCTCTATCCATAGCCCACGCCTCGCAACCATACAACATTGTTGGAACCACTATTCCCTCAAACATACCCATTTTTGCTTTCCGAGATAATGTTCTCGACTTCCACACATTTTTCAAGGCTCCCAAAATCTTCGCCCCCTCCCCCACCCTATGATCCACTTCCGCTTCCATGGTTCCATCCGCTGACAGATCCACTCCCAGATATCTAAAACACTTCACTTCCTCCTGTTTTTCTCCATTCAAACTCACCTCCCAATTGACTTGACCCTCACCCCTACTGTACCTAATAACCTTGCTCTTATTCACATTTACTCTCAACTTTCTTCTTCCACACACTTTACCAAACTCAGTCACCAGCTTCTGCAGTTTCTCACATGAATCAGCCACCAGCGCTGTATCATATATATATATATATATATATATATATATATATATATATATATATATATATATATATATATATATATATATATATATATTTTTTTCTTTTAAACTATTCGCCATTTCCCGCGTTAGCGAGGTAGCATTAAGAACAGAGGACTGGGCCTTTGAGGGAATACCCTCACCTGGCCCCCTTCTCTGTTCCGTCTTTTGGAAAAAAAAAAAAAAAAAAAAAAAAAAAAAAAAAAAAAAAAATTCTGGGAGCCTTGAAGAATGTGTGGAAGTCGAGAACATTATCTCGGAAAGCAAAAATGGGTATGTTTGAAGGAATAGTGGTTCCAACAATGTTGTATGGTTGCGAGGCGTGGACTATGGATAGAGTTGTGCGCAGGAGGATGGATGTGCTGGAAATGAGATGTTTGAGGACAATGTGTGGTGTGAGGTGGTTTGATCGAGTAAGTAACGTAAGGGTAAGAGAGATGTGTGGAAATAAAAAGAGCGTGGTTGAGAGAGCAGAAGAGGGTGTTTTGAAATGGTTTGGTCACATGGAGAGAATGAGTGAGGAAAGATTGACCAAGAGGATATATGTGTCGGAGGTGGAGGGAACGAGGAAAAGAGGGAGACCAAATTGGAGGTTGAAAGATGGAGTGAAAAAGATTTTGTGTGATCGGGGCCTGAACATGCAGGAGGGTGAAAGGAGGGCAAGGAATAGAGTGAATTGGAGCGATGTGGTATACCGGGGTTGACTGCTGTCAGTGGATTGAATCAAGGCATGTGAAGCATCTGGGGTAAACCATGGAAAGCTGTGTAGGTATGTATATTTGCGTGTGTGGACGTATGTATATACATGTGTATGGGGGTGGGTTGGGCCATTTCTTTCGTCTGTTTCCTTGCGCTACCTCGCATACGCGGGAGACAGCGACAAAGCAAAAAAAAAAAAAAAGAAAAATAAATATATATGTATATATATATATATATATATATATATATATATATATATATATATATATATATATATATATATATATATATATATATATATAAATATATATACACATATATATATATATATATATATATATATATATATATATATATATATATATATATATATATATATATATATATATATATATATATATATATATTATATATATATATATATCCCTGTGGATAGGGGAAAAAGAATTCTTCCCGCGCATTCCTCACGTGTCGTACAAGGCGACTAAAGGGGACGGGAGCGGGGAGCCAGAAACCCTCCCCTCCTTGTATTTTAACTTTCTAAAAGGGAAAGACAAGAAGGAGTCACGCGAGGAGTGCTCATCCTCCTCGAAGGCTCCGATTGTGGTGTCTAAATGTGTGTGGATGTAACCAAGATGAGAAAAAGGGGAGATAGGTAGTTCGTTTAAGGAAAGGAACCTGGATGTTTTGGCTCTGAGTGAAACGAAGCTCAAGGGTAAAGGGGAAGAGTGGTTTGGGAATGTCTTGGGAGTAAAGTCAGGGGTTAGGGAGAGGACAAGAGGAAGGGAAGGAGTAGCACTACTCCTGAATCAGGAGTTGTGGGAGTATGTGATAGAGTGTAAGAAAGTAAATTCTAGATTGATATGGGTAAAACTGAGAGTTGATGGAGAGAGATGGGTGATTATTGGTGCATATGTACATGGGCATGAGAAGAAAGATCATGAGAGCCAAGTGTTTTGGAGCAGCTGAATGAGTGTGTTAGTGGTTTTGATGCACATGACCGGGTTATAGTGATGGGTGATTTCAATGCAATGGTGAGTAATGTGGCAGTTGAGGGAATAATTGGTATACATGTAGTGTTTAGTGTTGTAAATGGAAATGGTGAAGAGCTTGTAGATTTATGTGCTGAAAAAGGACTGTTGATTGGGAATACCTGGTTTAAAAAGCGAGATATACATAAATATACGTATATAAGTAGGAGAGATGGCCAGAGAGCGTTATTGGACTACGCGTTAATTGATAGACGCACGAAAGAGAGACTTTTGGATGTTAATATGCTGAGAGGTGCAACCGGAGGGAAGTCTGATCATTATCTTGTGGAGCCGAAGGTGAAAATTTGTGTGGGTTTTCAGAAAAGAAGAGAGAATGTTAGGGTGAAGAGAGCGGTGAGAGTAGGCGAGCTTGGGAAGGAGACTTGTGTGAGGAAGTACCTGGACAGACTGAGTACAGAATGGAAAAAGGTCAGAACAAATGAGGTAAGGGGAGTGGGGGAGGAATGTGATATATTTACGGAAGCAGTGAGGGATTGCGCAAAAGATGCTTGTGGCATGAGAAGCGTGGGAGGTGGGTTGATTAGAAAAGGTAGTGAATGGTGGGAGAAAGAGGTAAGATTATTAGTGAAAGAGATGAGAGGGGCATTTGGACGATTTTTGCAGGGAAAAAATGGAAATGAGTGGGAGAGGTATAAAAGAAAGAGGAAGGAGGTAAAGAGAAAGGTGCAAGAGGTGAAAAAGAGGGAAATGAGAGTTGGGGTGAGAGAGTATCATTAAATTTCAGGGAGAATAAAAAGATGTTTTGGAAGGAGATAAATAAAGTGCGTAAGACAAGGGAGCAAATGGGAACTTCAGTGAAGGGGGCTAATGGGGAGGTGAAAACAAGTAGTTGTGATGTGAGAAGGAGATGGAGTGAGTATTTTGAAGGTTTGTTGAATGTGTTTGATGATAGAGTGGCAGATATAGGGTGTTTTGGTCGAGGTGGTGTGCAAGTTGAGATTGTTAGGGAAAATGATCTGGTAAATAGAGAAGAGGTAGTAAAAGCTTTACGGAAGATGAAAGCCGGCAAGGCAGCAGGTTTGGATGGTATTGAAGGGGAATTTATTAAAAAAGTGGGTGACTGTATTGTTGAGTGGTTGGTAAGGTTATCTAATGTATGTATGATTCATGATGAGGTGCCTGAGAATTGGCGGAATGCTTGCATAGTGCCATTATACAAAGGCAAAGGGGATAAGAGTGAGTGCTCAAATTATAGAGGTATAAGTTTGTTGAGTATTTGTGGTAAAGTATATGGGAGGGTAATGATTGAGAGGGTGAAGGCGTGTACAAAGCATCAGATTGGGGAAGAGCATTGTGGTTTCAGAAGTTTTAGAGGATGAGTGGATCAGGTGTTTGCTTTGAAGAATGTATGTGAGAAATACTTAGAAAAACAAATGGATTTGTATGTATCATTTATGGATCTGGAGAAGGCATATGATAGAGTTGATAGAGATGCTCTGTGGAAGGTTTTAAGAATATATGGTGTGGGAGGCAAGTTGTTAAACGCAGTGAAAAGTTTTTATCGAGGATGTAAGGCATATGTACGTGTAGGAAGAAAGGAAAGTGATTGGTTTTCAGGGAATGTAGGTTTGTGGCAGGGGTGTGTGATGTCTCAATGGTTCTTTAATTTGTTTATGGATGGTGTTGTTAGGGAGGCGAATGCAAGAGTTTTGGAAGGAGGGGCAAGTATGCAGTCTGTTGTGGATGAGAGAGCTTGGGAAGTGAATCAATTGTTGTTCGCTGATGAGACAGCGCTGGTGGCTGATTCATGTAAGAAACTACAGAAGCTCGTGAGTGAGTTTGGTAAAGTGTATGAAAGAAGGAAGTTAAGAGTAAATGTGAATAAGCTTACCAACCAGTCAACAATACAGTCACCCCCTTTTTTAATAAATTCCACTGCAATACCATCCAAATCTGCTTTGCCGGCTTTCGTCTTCCGTAAAGCTTTTACTACCTCTTCTTTGTTTACCAAATCATCCTCCCTAACCCACTCACTTTGTACATCACCTCGACCAAGACACCCCATATCTGCCACTCTATCATCAAACACATTCAACAAACCTTTAAAATACTCACTCCATCTCCTTCTCACATCACCACTACTTGTTATCACCTCCCCATTAGTGCCCTTCACTGAAGTTCCCATTTGCTCCCTTGTCTTACGCACTTTATTTAACTCCTTCCAAAACATCTTTTCAATCCCCTTGAAATTTAATGATGTACTCTCACCCCAACTCTCATTTGCCCTCTTTTTCACCTCTTGCACTTTTCTCTTGACCTCCAGCCTCTTCCATTTATACCTCTCCCGCTCATTTGCATTTTTTCCCTGCAAAATTGGATCAAACGCCTCTCTCTTCTCTTTCACTAATAATCTTACTTCTTCATCCCACCACTCACTACCTTTTTTAATCAACCCACCTCCCACGCTTCTCATGCCACAAGCATCTTTTGCGAAAGCCATCACTGATTCCCTATATACATCCCATTCCTCTCCCACTCCCCTTACCTCCTTTGTTCTCACCTTTTTCCATTCTGTACTCAGTCTCTCCTGGTACTTCCTCACAAAAGTCTCCTTCCTAAGCTCACTTACTATCACCACTCTCTTCACCCCAACATTCTCTCTTCTTTTCTGAAAATCCCCACATATCTTCACCTTCGCTTCCAAAAGATAATGATCAGACATCCCTCCAGTTGCACCTCTCAGCACATTAACATCCAAAAGTCTCTCTTTCGTGCGTCAATCAATTATCACGTAATCCAGTAACGCTCTCTGGCCATCTCTCCTACTTACATACGTATACTTATGTATATTTCGCTTTTCAAACCAGATATTCCCAATCATCAGACCTTTTTCAGCACATAAATCTACAAGCTCTTCACCATTTCCATTTACAACACTAAACACTCCATGTATACCAATTATTCCCTCAACTGCCACATTACTCACCTTTGCATTCAAATCACCCATCACTATAACCCGGTCTTGTGCATCAAAACCACTAACACACTCATTTAGATGGTCCCAAAACACTTGCCTCTCATGATCTTTCTTCTCATGCCCAGGTGCATATGCACCAATAATCACCCATCTCTCTCAATCAACTTTCAATTTTACCCATATCAATCTAGAATTTACTTTCTTACCCTCTATCACGTACTCCCACAGCTCCTGATTCAGGAGTAGTGCTACTCCTTTCCTTGCTCTTGTCCTCTCACTAACCCCTGACTTTACTCCCAAGACATTCCCAAACCAATCATCCCCTTTACCGTTTAGCTTCGTTTCACTCAGAGCCAAAACATCCAGGTTCCTTTCCTCAAACATACTACCTATCTCTCCTTTTTTCTCATCTTGGTTACATCCACACACATTTAGACATCCCAATATGATCCTTCGAGGAGGATGAGCACTCCTCGCGTGACTCCTTTTTTCTGTTTCCCCTTTTAGAAAGTTAAAATATAAGGAGGGGAGGGTTTCTGGCCCCCCGCTCCCATCCCCTTTAGCCGCCTTCTACGACACGTGAGGAATGCTTGGGAAGTATTCTTAATCCCCTATCCCCATATATATATATATACATATATATATATATATATATATATATATATATATATATATATATATATATATATATATATTTTTTTTTTTTTTTTTTTATACTTTGTCGCTGTCTCCCGCGTTTGCGAGGTAGCGCAAGGAAACAGACGAAAGAAATGGCCCAACCCCCCCCCCCCATACACATGTACATACACACGTCCACACACGCAAATATACATACCTACACAGCTTTCCATGGTTTACCCCAGACGCTTCACATGCCTTGATTCAATCCACTGACAGCACGTCAACCCCTGTATACCACATCGCTCCATTTCACTCTATTCCTTGCCCTCCTTTCACCCTCCTGCATGTTCAGGCCCCGATCACACAAAATCTTTTTCACTCCATCTTTCCACCTCCAATTTGGTCTCCCTCTTCTCCTCGTTCCCTCCACCTCCGACACATATATCCTCTTGGTCAATCTTTCCTCACTCATTCTCTCCATGTGCCCAAACCATTTCAAAACACCCTCTTCTGCTCTCTCAACCACGCTCTTTTTATTTCCACACATCTCTCTTACCCTTACGTTACTTACTCGATCAAACCACCTCACACCACACATTGTCCTCAAACATCTCATTTCCAGCACATCCATCCTCCTGCGCACAACTCTATCCATAGCCCACGCCTCGCAACCATACAGCATTGTTGGAACCACTATTCCCTCAAACATACCCATTTTTGCTTTCCGAGATAATGTTCTCGACTTCCACACATTTTTCAAGGCTCCCAAAATTTTCGCCCCCTCCCCCACCCTATGATCCACTTCCGCTTCCATGGTTCCATCCGCTGACAGATCCACTCCCAGATATCTAAAACACTTCACTTCCTCCAGTTTTTCTCCATTCAAACTCACCTCCCAATTGACTTGACCCTCAACCCTACTGTACCTAATAACCTTGCTCTTATTCACATTTACTCTTAACTTTCTTCTTCCACACACTTTACCAAACTCAGTCACCAGCTTCTGCAGTTTCTCACATGAATCAGCCACCAGCGCTGTATCATCAGCGAACAACAACTGACTCACTTCCCAAGCTCTCTCATCCCCAACAGACTTCATACTTGCCCCTCTTTCCAGGACTCTTGCATTTACCTCCCTAACAACCCCATCCATAAACAAATTAAACAACCATGGAGACATCACACACCCCTGCCGCAAACCTACATTCACTGAGAACCAATCACTTTCCTCTCTTCCTACACGTACACATGCCTTACATCCTCGATAAAAACTTTTCACTGCTTCTAACAACTTGCCTCCCACACCATATATTCTTAATACCTTCCACAGAGCATCTCTATCAACTCTATCATATGCCTTCTCCAGATCCATAAATGCTACATACAAATCCATTTGCTTTTCTAAGTATTTCTCACATACATTCTTCAAAGCAAACACCTGATCCACACATCCTCTACCACTTCTGAAACCGCACTGCTCTTCCCCAATCTGATGCTCTGTACATGCCTTCACCCTCTCAATCAATACCCTCCCATATAATTTACCAGGAATACTCAACAAACTTATACCTCTGTAATTTGAGCACTCACTCTTATCCCCTTTGCCTTTGTACAATGGCACTATGCACGCATTCCGCCAATCCTCAGGCACCTCACCATGAGTCATACATACATTAAATAACCTTACCAACCAGTCAACAATACAGTCACCCCCTTTTTTAATAAATTCCACTGCAATACCATCCAATCCTGCTGCCTTGCCGGCTTTCATCTTCCGCAAAGCTTTTACTACCTCTTCTCTGTTTACCAAATCATTTTCCCTAACCCTCTCACTTTGCACACCACCTCGACCAAAACACCCTATATCTGCCACTCTGTCATCAGACACATTCAACAAACCTTCAAAATACTCATTCCATCTCCTTCTCACATCACCACTACTTGTTATCACCTCCCCATTTACGCCCTTCACTGAAGTTCCCATTTGCTCCCTTGTCTTACGCACCCTATTTACCTCCTTCCAGAACATCTTTTTATTCTCCCTAAAATTTACTGATAGTCTCTCACCCCAACTCTCATTTGCCCTTTTTTTCACCTCTTGCACCTTTCTCTTGACCTCCTGTCTCTTTCTTTTATACTTCTCCCACTCAATTGCATTTTTTCCCTGCAAAAATCGTCCAAATGCCTCTCTCTTCTCTTTCACTAATACTCTTACTTCTTCATCCCACCACTCACTACCCTTTCTAAACAGCCCACCTCCCACTCTTCTCATACCACAAGCATCTTTTGCGCAATCCATCACTGATTCCCTAAACACATCCCATTCCTCCCCCACTCCCCTTACTTCCATTGTTCTCACCTTTTTCCATTCTGTACACAGTCTCTCCTGGTACTTCCCCACACAGGTCTCCTTCCCAAGCTCACTTACTCTCACCACCTTCTTCACCCCAACATTCACTCCTCTTTTCTGAAAACCCATACTAATCTTCACCTTAGCCTCTAGAAGATAATGATCAGACATCCCTCCAGTTGCACCTCTCAGCACATTAACATCCAAAAGTCTCTCTTTCGCACGCCTGTCAATTAACACGTAATCCAATAACGCTCTCTGGCCATCTCTCCTACTTACATAAGTATACTTATGTATATCTCGCTTTTTAAACCAGGTATTCCCAATCATCAGTCCTTTTTCAGCACATAAATCTACAAGCTCTTCACCATTTCCATTTACAACACTGAACACCCCATGCATACCAATTATTCCCTCAACTGCCACATTACTCACCTTTGCATTCAAATCACCCATCACTATAACCCGGTCTCGTGCATCAAAACCGCTAACATAGGATAGGGGTGAAAGAATACTTCCCACGTATTCCTCGCGTGTCGTAGAAAGCGACTAGAGGGGACGGGAGCGGGGGGCCGGAAATCCTCCCCTCCTTGTATTAACTTTCTAAAATGGGAAACAGAAGAAGGAGTCACGCGGGGAGTGATCATCCTCCTCGAAGGCTCAGAGTGGGGTGCCTAAATGTGTGTGGATGTAACCAAGATGTGAAAAAAGGAGAGATAGGTAGTATGTTTGAGGAAAGGAACCTGGATGTTTTGGCTCTGAGTGAAACGAAGCTCAAGGGTAAAGGGGAAGAGTGGTTTGGAAATGTCTGGGGAGTGAAGTCAGGGGTTAGTGAGAGGACAAGAGCAAGGGAAGGAGTAGCAATACTCCTGAAACAGGAGTTGTGGGAGTATGTGATAGAATGTAAGAAAGTAAATTCTCGATTAATATGGGTAAAATTGAAAGTTGATGGAGAGAGGTGGGTGATTATTGGTGCATATGCACCTGGGCATGAGAAGAAAGATCATGAGAGGCAAGTGTTTTGGGAGCAGCTAAATGAGTGTGTTAGCGGTTTTGATATATATATATATATATATATATATATATATATATATATATATATATATATATATATATATATATATATATATATATATATATATATATATATATATATATATTTATATATATATATATATATATATATATATATATATATATATATATATATATATATATATATATATATATATTTATATATATATATATATATATATATATATATATATATTATCCCTGGGGATAGGGGAGAAAGAATACTTCCCACGTATTCCCTGCGTGTCGTAGAAGGCGACTAAAAGGGAAGGGAGCGGGGAGCTGGAAATCCTCCCCTCTCATTTTTTTTTTTTTTCCAAAAGAAGGAACAGAGAAGGGGGTCAGGTGAGGATACTCCCTCAAAGGCCCAGTCCTCTGTTCTTAACACTACCTCGCTATCGCGGGAAATGGCGAATAGTATGAAAAAAAAGGAAAAATATATATATATAATTATACATATATATATATATATATATATATATATATATATATATATATATATACTGAGACAGCAGAAGAGGGTGTTTTGAAATGGTTTGGGCCAATGGAGAGAATGAGTGAGGAAAGATTGACCAAGAGGATATATGTGTCGGAGGTGGAGGGAAAGAGGAGAAGTGGGAGATCAAATTGGAGGTGGAAAGATGGAGTGAAAAACATTTTGAGTGATCGGGGCCTGAACATGCTTGAGGGTGAAAGGCGGGCAAGGAATAGAGTGAATTGGATCGATGTGGTATACCGGGGTTGACGTTCTGTCAGTGGATTGAATCAGGGTATGTGAAGCGTCTGGGGTAAACCATGGAAAATAGTGTGGGGCCTGGATGTGGAAAGGGGCTGTGGTTTTGAGCATTATTGCATGACAGCCAGAGACTGAGTGTGAACGAATGGGGCATTAGTTGTCTTTTTATAGCGCTACCTCGCACACATGAGGGGGAGGGGGATGGTATTCCATGTGTGGCGAGGTGGCGATGGAAATGAATAAAGGCAGACAGTGTGAATTGTATGCATGGGGTATATATGTATGTGTCTGTGTGTGTATATATATGTGTACATTTAGATGTATAGGTATATATTTTTACGTGTGTGGACGTGTATGTATATACATGTGTATGGGGGTGGGTTGGGCCATTTCTTTCTTCTGTTTCCTTGCGCTACCTCGCAAACGCGGGAGAAAGCGACAAAGCAAAATAGATAAATAAAACAAAAAATATATATATATATATATGTATATAAATATATATATATATATATAATATATATATATATATATATATATATATATATATATATATATATATATATATATATATATATATATATATATATATATATATATATATATATATATATATATATATATATATATATATATATATATATATATATATATATATGCACCTGGGCATGAGAAGAAAGCTCATGAGAGGCAAGTGTTTTGGGAGCAGGTGAATGAGTGTGTTAGTGGTTTTGATGCACGAGACCAGGTTATAGTGATGGGTGATTTGAATGCAAAGGTGAGTAATGTGGCAGTTGAGGGAATAATTGGTATACATGTGGTGTTCAGTGTTGTAAATGGATATGGTGAAGAGCTTGTAGATTTATGTGCTGAAAAAGGACTGGTGATTGGGAATACCTGGTTTAAAAAGCGAGATATACATAAGTATACGTATGTAAGTAGGAGACATGGCCAGAGAGCGTTATTGGATTAAGTGTTAATTGACAGGCGCGCGAAAGAGGGACTTTTGGATGTTAATGTGCTGAGAGGTGCAACTGAAGGGATGTCTGATCATTATCTTGTGGAGGCTAAGGTGAAGATTTGTACGGGTTTTCAGAAAAGAAGAGTGAAGGTTGGGGTGAAGAGGGTGGTGAGAGTAAGTGAGCTTGGGAAGGAGACTTTTGTGAGGAAGTACCAGGAGAGACTGAGTACAGAATGGAAAAAGGTGAGAACAATGAAAGTAAGGCGAGTGGGGGAGGAATGGGATGTATTTAGGGAATCAGTGATGCTTGTGGCATGAGAAGAGCTGGAGGTGGGTTTATTTGAAAGGGTAGTGAGTGGTGGGATGAAGAAGTAAGATTATTAGTGAAAGAGAAGTGAGAGGCATTTGGACGATTTTTGCAGGGAAAAAATGCAATTGAGTGGGAGATGTATAAAAGTAAAAGACAGGAGGTCAAGAGAAAGGTGCAAGAGGTGAAAAAGAGGGCAAATGAGAGTTGGGGTGAGAGAGTATCATTAAATCTTAGGGAGAATAAAAAGATGTTCTGGAAGGATGTAAATAAAGTGCGTAAGACAGGGGAGCAAATGGGAACTTAAATGAAGGGTGCAAATGGGAAGGTGATAACAAGTAGTGGTGATGTGAGAAGGAGATGGAGTGAGTATTTTGAAGGTTTGTTGAATGTGTTTGATATATATATGTATATATATATATAAATATATATATATATATATATATATATATATATATATATATATATATATATATATATATCATCAGCGAACAACAACTGACTCACTTCCCAAGCTCTCTCATCCCCAACAGACTTCATACTTGCCCCTCTTTCCAGGACTCTTGCATTTACCTCCCTAACAACCCCATCCATAAACAAATTAAACAACCATGGAGACATCACACACCCCTGCCGCAAACCTACATTCACTGAGAACCAATCACTTTCCTCTCTTCCTACACGTACACATGCCTTACATCCTCGATAAAAACTTTTCACTGCTTCTAACAACTTGCCTCCCACACCATATATTCTTAATACCTTCCACAGAGCATCTCTATCAACTCTATCATATGCCTTCTCCAGATCCATAAATGCTACATACAAATCCATTTGCTTTTCTAAGTATTTCTCACATACATTCTTCAAGGCAAACACCTGATCCACACATCCTCTACCACTTCTGAAACCGCACTGCTCTTCCCCAATCTGATGCTCTGTACATGCCTTCACCCTCTCAATCAATACCCTCCCATATAATTTACCAGGAATACTCAACAAACTTATACCTCTGTAATTTGAGCACTCACTCTTATCCCCTTTGCCTTTGTACAATGGCACTATGCACGCATTCCGCCAATCCTCAGGCACCTCACCATGAGTCATACATACATTAAATAACCTTACCAACCAGTCAACAATACAGTCACCCCCTTTTTTAATAAATTCCACTGCAATACCATCCAAACCTGCTGCCTTGCCGGCTTTCATCTTCCGCAAAGCTTTTACTACCTCTTCTCTGTTTACCAAATCATTTTCCCTAACCCTCTCACTTTGCACACCACCTCGTCCAAAACACCCTATATCTGCCACTCTGTCATCAGACACATTCAACAAACCTTCAAAATACTGGTGGCTGATTCATGTGAGAAACTGCAGAAGCTGGTGACGGAGTTTGGTAAAGTGTGTGGAAGAAGAAAGTTAAGAGTAAATGTGAATAAGAGCAAGGTTATTAGGTACAGTAGGGTTGAGGGTCAAGTCAATTGGGAGGTGAGTTTGAATGGAGAAAAACTGGAGGAAGTGAAGTGTTTTAGATATCTGGGAGTGGATCTGTCAGCGGATGGAACCATGGAAGCGGAAGTGGATCATAGGGTGGGGGAGGGGGCGAAAATTTTGGGAGCCTTGAAAAATGTGTGGAAGTCGAGAACATTATCTCGGAAAGCAAAAATGGGTATGTTTGAAGGAATAGTGGTTCCAACAATGTTGTATGGTTGCGAGGCGTGGGCTATGGATAGAGTTGTGCGCAGGAGGATGGATGTGATGGAAATGAGATGTTTGAGGACAATGTGTGGTGTGAGGTGGTTTGATCGAGTAAGTAACGTAAGGGTAAGAGAGATGTGTGGAAATAAAAAGAGCGTGGTTGAGAGAGCAGAAGAGGGTGTTTTGAAATGGTTTGGGCACATGGAGAGAATGAGTGAGGAAAGATTGACCAAGAGGATATATGTGTCGGAGGTGGAGGGAACGAGGAGAAGAGGGAGACCAAATTGGAGGTGGAAAGATGGAGTGAAAAAGATTTTGTGTGATCGGGGCCTGAACATGCAGGAGGGTGAAAGGAGGGCAAGGAATAGAGTGAATTGGAGCGATGTGGTATACAGGGGTTGACGTGCTGTCAGTGGATTGAATCAAGGCATGTGAAGCGTCTGGGGTAAACCATGGAAAGCTGTGTAGGTATGTATATTTGCGTGTGTGGACGTGTGTATGTACATGTGTATGGGGGGGGGGGGGGGTTTGGGCCATTTCTTTCGTCTGTTTCCTTGCGCTACCTCGCAAACGCGGGAGACAGCGACAAAGTATAAAAAAAAAAAAAAAAAAAAAAAAATATATATATATATATATATATATATATATATATATATATATATATATATATATATATATATATATATATATATATATGTATATATATATATATATATCTTTTTTTTTGCTTTGTCGCTGTCTCCCGCGTTTGCGAGGTAGCGCAAGGAAACAGAGGAAAGAAATAGCCCAACCAACCCCCATACACATGTATATACATACGTCCACACACGCAAATATACATACCTACACAGCTTTCCATGGTTTACCCCAGACGTTTCACATGCCCTGATTCAATCCACTGACAGCACGTCAACCCCGGTATAAGAAATCGATCCAATTCACTCTATTCCTTGCCCTCCTTTCACCCTCCTGCATGTTCAGGCCCCGATCACACAAAATCTTTTTCACTCTATCTTTCCACCTCCAATTTGGTCTCCCACATCTCGTCGTTCCCTCCACCTCCGACATATATATCCTCTTGGTCAATCTTTCCTCAGTCATTCTCTCCATTTGTGCAAACCATTTCAAAACACCCTCTTCTGCTCTCTCAACCACACTCTTTTTATTTCCACACATATCTCTTACCCTTACGTTACTTACTCGATCAAACCACCTCACACCACAGATTGTCCTCAAATATCTCATTTCCAGCACATCCATCCTCCTGCGCACAACTCTATCCATAGCCCACGCCTCGCAGCCATACAGCATTTTATGGAATCACTCTACCTTCAAACATACTCATTTTTGCTTTCCGAGATAATGTTCTCGACTTCCACACATTCCTCAATATATATATATATATATATATATATATATATATATATATATATATATATATATATATATATACATATATATATATATATATATATATATATATATATATATATATATATATATATATATATATATATATATATATATATATATATATATATATATATATATATATATTCTTTTTTATTCATTTATTTATTTTACTTTGTCGTTGTCTCCCGCGTTAGCAAGGTAGCGCTATATATATATATATATAAATATATATATATATATATATATATATATATATATATATATATATATATATATATATATATATATATATATATATATATTTATTTATATATATATATATATATATATATATATATATATATATATATATATATATATATATATATATATATATATATATATATATATATGTATATATATATATATATATATATATATATATATATATATATATATATATATATATATATATATATACATATATATATATATATATATATATATATATATATATATATATATATATATATATATATATATATATATATGTGGAAGGTATTAAGAATATATGGTGTGGGAGGAAAGTTGTTAGAAGCAGCGAAAAGTTTTTATCGAGGATGTAAGGCATGTGTAGGTCTAGGAAGAGAGGAAAGTGATTGGTTCTCAGTGAATGTAGGTTTGCGGCAGGGGTGTGTGATGTCTCCATGGTTGTTTAATTTGTTTATGGATGGGGTTGTTAGGGAGGTAAATGCAAGAGTTTTGGAAAGAGGGGCAAGAATGAAGTCTGTTGGGGATGAGAGAGCTTGGGAAGTGAGTCAGTTGTTGTTCGCTGATGATACAGCGCTGGTGGCGGATTCATGTGAGAAACTGCAGAAGCTGGTGACTGAGTTTGGTAAAGTGTGTGGAAGAAGAAAGTTAAGAGTGAATGTGAATAAGAGCAAGGTTATTAGGTACAGTAGGGTTGAGGGTCAAGTAAATTGGGAGGTGAGTTTGAATGGAGAAAAACTGGAGGAAGTGAAGTGTTTTAGATATCTGGGAGTGGATCTTGCAGCGAATGGAACCATGGAAGCGGAAGTGGATCATAGGGTGGGGGAGGGGGCGAAAATTCTGGGGGCCTTGAAGAATGTGTGGAAGTCGAGAACATTATCTCGGAAAGCAAAAATGGGTATGTTTGAAGGAATAGTGGTTCCAACAATGTTGTATGGTTGTGAGGCGCGGGCTATGGATAGAGTTGTGCGCAGGAGGATGGATGTGCTGGAAATGAGATGTTTGAGGACAATGTGTGGTGTGAGGTGGTTTGATCGAGTGAGTAACGTAAGGGTAAGAGAGATGTGTGGAAATAAAAAGAGCGTGGTTGAGAGAGCAGAAGAGGGTGTTTTGAAGTGGTTTGGGCACATGGAGAGAATGAGTGAGGAAAGATTGACCAAGAGGATATATGTGTCGGAGGTGGAGGGAACGAGGAGAAGAGGGAGACCAAATTGGAGGTGGAAAGATGGAGTGAAAAAGATTTTGTGTGATCGGGGCCTGAACATGCAGGAGGGTGAAAGGAGGGCAAGGAATAGAGTGAATTGGAGCGATGTGGTATACCGGGGTTGACGTGCTGTCAGTGGATTGAATCAAGGCATGTGAAGCGTCTGGGGTAAACCGTGGAAAGCTGTGTAGGTATGTATATTTGCGTGTGTGGACGTATGTATATACATGTGTATGGGGGGGTTTGGGCCATTTTTTTCGTCTGTTTTCCTTGCGCTACCTCGCAAACGCTGGAGACAGCGACAAAGTATAATAAAAAAAAATAATATATATATATATATATATATATATATATATATATATATATATATATATATATATAAATATACATATATATATACCTCGCAAACGCGGGAGACAGCGACAAAGTATAATAGAAAAAAAATAATATATATATATATATATATATATATATATATATATATATATATATATATATATATATATATATATATATATATATAAGAAAACACACAAAAGAAATGGCTCAACCCATCCACATACACATGTATATACATACACGTCCACACACGCAAATATAAATACCTATACATCTCAATGTACACATATATATACATACACAGACATAAAGATATATACACATGTACATAATTTATACTGTCTGTTTTCGTTTATTCCTATCGCCACCTCGCCACACATGGAAAAACAGCCCCCTCCCCCCTCAAGTGTGCGAGGTAGCGCTCGGAGAAGACAACAAATGCCCCATTCCTTCACACTCAGTCTCTAGCTGTCATATAATAATGTACCGAAACCACAGCTCACTTTCCACATCCAGGCCCCGCAGAACTTGTCATGGTTTGCCCTAGACGTTTCACATGCCCTGTTTCAATCCACTGACAGCACGTCGACCCCGGTCTACCACATCGCTCCAATTCACTCTATTCCTTGCACGCCTTTCACCATCCTGCATGTTCATGCCCCGATCACTCAAAATCTTTTTCACTCCATCTCTCCACCTCCATTTTGGTCTCCCATTTCTTCTCGTTCCCTCCACCCGAGACATATATATATCCTCTTGGTCAATCTTTCCTCACTCATTCTCTCCATGTGACCAAACCATCTTAAAACACCCTCCTCTACTCTCTCAACCATACTCTTTTTATTTCCACATATCTCTCTCACCCTTACATTACTTACTCGATCAAACCACCTCACACCACATATTCCCCTCAAATATCCCATTTCCAGCATATATACCATCCTGCCCACAACTCTATCCATAGCCCACGCCTCGCAACCATACAACGTTGTTGGAACCACTATTCCTTCAAACATACCCATTTTTGCTTTCCGAGATAATTTTCTCGAGTTCAAAACATTTTTCAAGGCTCCCAGAATTATCGCACCCTCCATCACCTTATGGTTCACTTTCGCTTCCATGGTTCCATCCGCTGCCAGATCCACTCCTAGATATCTAAAACACTTTACTTCCTCCAGTTTTCCTCCATTCAAACTTTTCTCTCAGTTGACATCACCCTCAACACTACTGCACCTAGTAGAGTTGCTCTTGTTTACGTTTACACTTAACTTTCTTCTTTCACACACTTTACCAAACTCAGTCACCAGCTTCTGTAGTTTCTCACATGAATCAGCCACCAGCGCTGTATCATCAGCGAACAACAACTGACTCACTTCCCAAGCTCTCTCATCCATAAGAGACTGCATACTACCCCTTTTTCCAAAACTCTTGCATTCACCTCCCTAACAACCCCGTCCATAAACAAATTAAACAACCATGGAGACATCACACACCCGTGGCGCAAAACTACATTCACTGAGAACCAATCACTTTCCTCTATTCCTACACGTACACATGCCTTACATCCTCGATAAAAACTTTTCACTGCTTCTAACAACTTGCCTCCCACACCATATATTCTTAATACATTCCACAGAGAATCTCTATCATCTTTATCGTATGCATTCTCCAGAACCATATATGCTACATACATATCCATCTGCTTTTCTAAGTATTTCTCACATACATTCTTCAAAGCAAACACCTGATCCACACATCCTCTACCACTTCTGAAACCACACTACTCTTCCCTAATCTCATGCTCTGTACATGCCTTCACGCTCTCAATCAATACCCTCCCATATAATTTCCCAGGAATACTCAAGAAACGTATACCTCTGTAATTTGAGCACTCACTCTTATCCCCTTTACCGTTGTACAATGGCACTATGGAAGCATTCCGCCAATCCTCAGGCACCTCACCATGAATCATACATACATTAAGTAACCTTACCAACCAGTCAACAATACAGTCACCCCCTTTTTTCATGAATTCCACCGCAATACCATCCAAACCTGCTGCCTTGCCGGCTTTCAGCTTCCGTAAAGCTTTTGCTACCTCTTCTCTGTTTACCAAATCATTATCCCTAACCTCTCACTTTGCACACCACTTCGACAAAAACACCCTATATCTGCCACTCTATCATCAAACACATTCAACAAACATTCAAAATACTCACTCCATCTCCTTCTCACATCACCACTACTTGTTATCACCTCCCCATTAGCCCCCTGCACTGAAGTTCCCATTTGCTCCCTTGTCTTACGCACTTTATTTACCTCGTTCCAAAACATCTTTTTATTCTCCCTAAAATTTGATAATACTCTCTCACCCCAACTCTCATTTGCCCTCTTTTTCAACTCTTGCATGTTTCTTTTGACCTCCTGCCTCTTTCTTTTATACATCTCCCACTCATTTGCATTTTTTCCCTGCAAAAATCGTCCAAATGCCTCTTTCTTCTCTTTCACTAATAATCTTACTTCTTCATCCCACCACTCGCTACCCGTTCTAAACAACCCAACTCCCACGCTTCTCATGCCACAAGCATCTTTTGCGCTAGCCATCACTGCTTCTCTAAATACATCCCTTTGCCCCCCCACTCCCCTTACCTCCTTTGTTCTCACCTTTTTTCATTCTGTACTTAATCTCTCCAGTACTTCCTCACACAAGTATCCTTCCCAAGCTCACTTACTGTCACCACTCTCTTCACCCCAACATTCTCTCTTCTTTTCTGAAAACCCATACAATTCTCCACCTTCGCCTCCACAAGATAATGATCGGACATCCCTCCAGTTGCACCTCTCAGCACATTAACATCCAGAAGTTTCTCTTTCGCGCGGCTATCAATTAACACATAATCCAATAACGCTCTCTGGCCATCTCTCGTACTCATACGTATACTTAGGTATATCTCGCTTTTTAAACCAGGTATTCCCAATCATCAGTCCTTTTTCAGCACATAAATCTACAAGCTCTTCACCATTTCCATTTACAACACTGAACTCCCCATGTATACCAATTATTCCCTCAACTACCACATTACTCACCTTTGCATTCAAATCTCCCATCACTATAACCCGGTTTTGTGCATCAAAACCACTAACACACTCATTCAGCTGCTCCCAAAGCACTTGCCTCTCATGATCTTTCTTCTCATGCCCAGGTGCATATGCACCAATAATCACCCATCTCTCTCCATCAACTTTCAGTTTTACCTGTATCAATCTAGTATTTACTTTCTTACACTCTATCACATACTCCCACAACTCCTGTTTCAGGAGTAGAACTACTCCTTCTCTTGCTCTTATCCTCTCGCTAACACCTGACTTTACTCCCAAGACATTCCCAAACCACTCTTCCCCTTTACCCTTGAGCTTCGTTCAACTCAGAGCCAAAACATCCAGGTTACTTTTCTCAAACATACTACCTATCTCTCCATTTTATCATCTTGGTTATATCCAACACATTTAGACAGCCCAATCTAAGCCTTTCGAGGAGGATTAGCACTCTTCGCGTGACTCCTTTTTCTGTTTCCCATTTTAGAAATTCAAAATACAAGGAGGGGAGGGTTTCTGGTCCCCCGCTCCCGTCGCCTTTAGTGGCCTTCTGCGAAACGTGAGTAATACGTGGGAAGTATTCTTTCTCCCCTATCCCCTATTGTTTAATTTGTTTATGGAAAGAGGTTGCTAGAGAGGTGAATGCAAGAGTTTCGGAATGAGGGGCAAGTATGCAGTCTGTTCTCGATGAGAGATCTTGGGAAGTGAGTCACTTGTTGTTCGCTGATGATACAGCGCTGGTGGCTGATTTATGTGAAAAACTGCAAAAGTTGGTAACTGAGTTTGGTAACGTGTGTGAAAGAAGAAAGCTTCGAGTAAATGTGAATAAGAGCAAGGTTACTAGGTACTGTACGGGTGAGGGACAAGTCAATTAGGAGGTAAGTTTGAATGGAGAAAAACTGGCGGAAGTGAAACGTTTTTGGTATCTGGGAGTGGATTTGGCAGCGGATGGAACCATGGAAACGGAAGTGAATCATAGGGTGGGGATGGGGGTGAAAGTTCCGGCAGCGTTGAAGAATGTGTGGATGTCGAGAATATTATCTCAGAAAGCAAACACGGGTATGTTTGAAGGGGTAGTGGTTCCTACAATGTTATATGGTTGCGAGGCGTGGGCTATGGATTGAGTTGTGCGGAGGAGGGTTGGTGTGCTGGAAATGACAATTTGAGGACAATATGTGGTGTGAGATGCTTTGATCGAGTAATGAATAATAGGGTAAGAGAGATGTGTGGTAGTAAAAAGAGTTTGGCTGAGAGAGTAGAGGAGGGTGTTTTGAAATGGTTTGGTCACATGGAGAGAATGACTGAGGAAAAATTGACCAAGAGAATATATGGGTCAGAGGTTGAGGGAACGAGAAGTGGGACACCAAATTGGAGGTGAAAAGATGGAGTGAAAAAGATATTGAGTGATCGGGGCCTGAACATCCAGGAGGGTGAAAGGTGGGCAAAGAATTGAATGAATTGGATCGATATGGTATACCGGGGTCGACTTGCTGTTAATGGATTGAATCAGGGCATGTGAAGCGTCTGGGGTAAACCTTGGAAAGTTCAGTGGGGCCTGGATGTGGAAAGGGAGCTGTGGTTTCTGGCATTGCTGCATGACACCTAGAGACTGAGTGTGAACGAATGGGGTTTTGTTGTCTTTTCCTAGCGCTACCTCGCACACATGAGGGGGAGGGGGATGTTATTCCATGTGTTGCGAGGTGGCGATGAGAATGAATAAAGGCTGACAGTGTGAATTGTATGCATGTGTATATATGCATATGTCTGTGTGTGTACATATATGTATACATTGAGATGTATGGGTATGTATATTTGCGTGTGTGGACGTGTATGTATATACATGTGTATGGGGGTGGGTTGGGCCATTATTTTCGTCTGTTTCCTTGCGCTACCTCGCAAACGCAGGAGACAGCAACAAAGCAAAATGATAAGCAAAATACAAATATATATATATATATATATATATATATATATATATATATATATATATATATATATATATATATATATATATATATATATATATATATATATATATTTTTTTTTTTTTTTTTTTTTTTTTCATACTATTCGCCATTTCCCGCATTAGCGAGGTAGCGCTAAGAACAGAGGACTGGGCCTTTGAGGGAATATCCTCACCTGGCCCCCTTCTCTGTTCCTTCTTTTGGAAAAAAAAAAAAAAACGAGAGGGGAGGATTTCCAGCCCCCCGCTCCCTTCCCTTTTAGTCGCCTTCTACGACACGCAGGGAATACGTGGGAAGTATTCTTTCTCCCCTATCCCCAGGGATAATATATATATATATATATATATATATATATATATATATATATATATATATATATATATATATATATATATATATATATATATATATATATATATCTTATTTATTTATTTAATTTTGCTTTATCGCTGTCTGCCGCGTTTGCGAGGTAGAGCAAGGAAACAGACGAAAGAAATGGCCCAACCCAACCCCATACACATGTATATACATACACGTCCACACACGCAAATATAAATACCTATATATCTAAATGTACATATATATATACACACACACACACATACATATATACCCATGCACACAAATCACACTGTCTGCCTTTATTCATTCCCATCGCCACCTCGCCACACATGGAATACCACCCCCCTCCCCCCTCATGTGTGCGAGATAGCGCTAGGAAAACACAACAAAGGCCCCATTCGTTCACACTCAGTCTCTAGCTGTCATGCAATAATGCCCGAAACCACAGCTCCCTTTCCACATCCAGGCCCCAGACAACTTTCCATGGTTTACCCCAGACGCTTCACATGCCCTGATTCAATCCAATGACAGCACGTCAACCCCGGTATACCACATCGATCCAGTTCACTCTATTCCTTGCCCTCCTTTCACCCTGCTGCATGTTGAGGCCCCGATCACTCAAAATCTTTATCACTCCATCTTTCCACCTCCAATTTGGTCTCCCACTTTTCCTCGTTCCCTCCACCTCCGACACATATATCCTCTTGGTCAATCTTTCCTCACTCATTCTCTCCATGTACCCAAACCATTTCAAAACACCCTCTTTTGCTCTCACAACCACGCTCTTTTTAATTCCACACATGTCTCTTACCCTTATATTACTTACTCGATCAAGCCACCTCACACCACACATTGTCCTCAAACATCTCATTTCAGCACAACCACCCTCCTGCGCACAACTCTATCCATAGCCCACGCCTCGCAACCATACAAAATTGTTGGAACCACTATTCCTTCAAACATACCCATTTTTGCTTTCCGAGATAATGTTCTCGACTTCCAAACATTCTTCAAGGCTCCCAGGATTTTCGTCCCCTCCCCCACCCTATGATTCACTTCCTCTTCCATGGTTCCATCCGCTGCCAGATCCAATCCCAGATATCTAAAACACTTTACTTCCTCCAGTTTTTCTCCATTCAAATTTACCTCCCAGTTGATTTGACCCTCAACCCTACTGTACCTAATAACCTTGCTCTTATTCACATTTACTATTAACTTTCTTCTTTCACACATTTCACCAAACTCAGTCACCAGCTTCTGCAGATTCTCACATGAATCAGCCACCAGCGCTGTATTATCAGCTAACAACAACTTACTCACTTCCCAAGCTCTCTCATCCCCAACAGTCTTCATACTTGCCCCTCTTTCCAAAACTCTTGCATTCACCTTCCTAACAACCCCATCCATAAACAAATTAAACAACCATGGAGACATCACACACCCCTGCCGCAAACCTATATTCACTGAGAACCAATCACTTTCCTCTCTTCCTACACGTACGCATGCCTTACATCCTCGATAAAAACATTTCACTGCTTTAAACAACTTGTCTCCCACACTATATATTCTTAATACCTTCCACAGAGCATCTCTATCAACTCTATCATATGCCTTCTCCAGATCCATAAATACTACATACAAATCCATTTGCTTTTCTAAGTATTTCTCACATACATTCTTCAAAGCAAACACCTGATCCACACATCCTCTACCACTTCTGAAACCACACTGCTCTTCCCCAGTCTGATGCTCTGTACATGCCTTCACCCTCTCAATCAATACCCTCCCATATAATTTACCAGAAATACTCATCAAACTTATACCTCTGTAATTTGAGCACTCACTCTTATCCCCTTTGCCTTTGTACAATGGCACTATGCATGGATTCCGCCAATCCTCAGTCACCTCATCATGAGTCATACATACATTAAATAACCATACCAACCAGTCAACAATACAGTCACCCCCTTTTTTAATATATTCCTCTGCAATACCATCCAAACCTGCTGCCTTGCCGGCTTTCATCTTCCGGAAAGCTTTTACTACCTCATCTCTGTTTACCAAATCATTTTCCCTAACCCTCTCACTTTGCACACCACCTCGACCAAAACTCCCTATATCTGCCACTTTACGATCAAACACATTCAACAAACCTTCAAAATACTCCCTCCATCTCCTTCTCACATCACCACTACTTGTTATCACCTCCCCATTAGCGCCCTTCACTGAAGCTCCCATTTGCTCCCTCGTCTTACGCACTTTATTTACCTCCTTCAAGAACATCTTTTTATTCTCCCTAAAATTTAATGATACTCTCATACCCCAACTCTCATTTGCCTTCTTTCTCACCTCTTGCACCTTTCTCTTGACCTCCTGTCTCTTTCTTTTTTACATCTCCCACTCAACTTCATTTTTTCCCTGCAAAAATCGTCGAAATGCCTCTCTCTTCTCTTTCACTAATAATCTTACTTCTTCATCCCACCACTCACTACCCTTTCTAATCAACCCACCTCCCACGCTTCTCATGCCGCAAGCATCTTTTGCGCAATCCATCACTGATTCCCTAAATACATCCTATTCCTCCCCTAACCCCCTTACTTCCATTGTTCTCACCTTTTTCCATTCTGTACTCAGTCTCTCATGGTACTTCCTCACACAAGTCTCCTTCCCAAACTCACTTACTCTCACCACCCTCATCACCCAACATTCACTCTTCTTTTCTGAAAACCCATACAAATCTTCACCTTAGCCTCCACAAGATAATGATGAGACATCCCTCCAGTTGCACCTCTCAGCACATTAACATCCAAAAGTCTCTTTCGCGAGCCTGTCAATTAACACGTAATCCAATAACGCTCTCTAGCCATCTCTCCTACTTACATACGTATACTTATGTATATCTCGCTTTTTAAACCAGGTACTCCTAATCACCAGTCGTTTTTCAGCACATAAATCTTCAAGTTCTTCACCATTTCCATTTAACCCACTGAACACCCCATGTATACCAATTATTCCCTCAACTGCCACAATACTCACCTTTGCATTCAAATCACCCATCACTATATATCCTACATACATACATATATATATATATATATATATATATATATATATATATATATATATATATATATATATATATATATATATATATATATATATATATATATATATATACATATATATATATATATATATATATATATATATATATATATATATATATATATATATATATATATATATATATATATATATATATATATATATATATATATATTTTTTTTTTTTTTTTTTTTTTTTTATACTTTGTCGCTGTCTCCCGCGTTTGCGAGGTAGCGCAAGGAAACAGACGGAAGAAATGGCCCAACCCCCCCCCCCCATACACATGTACATACACACGTCCACACACGCAAATATACATACCTACACAGCTTTCCATGGTTTACCCCAGACGCTTCACATGCCTTGCTTCAATCCACTGACAGCACGTCAACCCCTGTATACCACATGACTCCAATTCACTCTATTTCTTGCCCTCCTTTCACCCTCCTGCATGTTCAGGCCCCGATCACACAAAATCTTTTTCACTCCATCTTTCCACCTCCAATTTGGTCTCCCTCTTCTCCTCGTTCCCTCCACCTCCGACACATATATCCTCTTGGTCAATCTCTCCTCACTCATTCTCTCCATGTGCCCAAACCATTTCAAAACACCCTCTTCTGCTCTCTCAACCACGCTCTTTTTATTTCCACACATCTCTCTTACCCTTACGTTACTTACTCGATCAAACCACCTCACACCACACATTGTCCTCAAACATCTCATTTCCAGCACATCCATCCTCCTGCGCACATCTCTATCCATAGCCCACGCCTAGCAACCATACAACATTGTTGGAACCACTATTCCCTCAAACATACCCATTTTTGCTTTCCGAGATAATGTTCTCGACTTCCACACATTTTTCAAGGCTCCCAAAATTTTCGCCCCCTCCCCCACCCTATGATCCACTTCCGCTTCCATGGTTCCATCCGCTGACAGATCCACTCCCAGATATCTAAAACACTTCACTTCCTCCAGTTTTTCTCCATTCAAACTCACCTCCCAATTGACTTGACCCTCACCCCTACTGTACCTAATAACCTTGCTCTTATTCACATTTACTCTCAACTTTCTTCTTCCACACACTTTACCAAACTCAGTCACCAGCTTCTGCAGTTTCTCACATGAATCAGCCACCAGCGCTGTATCATCAGCGAACAACAACTGACTCACTTCCCAAGCTCTCTCATCCCCAACAGACTTCATACTTGCCCCTCTTTCCAGGACTCTTGCATTTACCTCCCTTACAACCCCATCCATAAACAAATTAAACAACCATGGAGACATCACACACCCCTGCCGCAAACCTACATTCACTGAGAACCAATCACTTTCCTCTCTTCCTACACGTACACATGCCTTACATCCTCGATAAAAACTTTTCACTGCTTCTAACAACTTGCCTCCCACACCATATATTCTTAATACCTTCCACAGAGCATCCCTATCAACTCTATCATATGCCTTCTCCAGATCCATAAATGCTACATACAAATCCATTTGCTTTTCTAAGTATTTCTCACATACATTCTTCAAAGCAAACACCTGATCCACACATCCTCTACCACTTCTGAAACCGCACTGCTCTTCCCCAATCTGATGCTCTGTACATGCCTTCACCCTCTCAATCAATACCCTCCCATATAATTTACCTGGAATACTCAACAAACTTATACCTCTGTAATTTGAGCACTCACTCTTATCCCCTTTGCCTTTGTACAATGGCACTATGCACGCATTCCGCCAATCCTCAGGCACCTCACCATGAGTCATACATACATTAAATAACCTTACCAACCAGTCAACAATACAGTCACCCCCTTTTTTTATAAATTCCACTGCAATACCATCCAAACCTGCTGCCTTGCCGGCTTTCATCTTCCGCAAAGCTTTTACTACCTCTTCTCTGTTTACCAAATCATTTTCCCTAACCCTCTCACTTTGCACACCACCTCGACCAAAACACCCTATATCTGCCACTCTGTCATCAGACACATTCAACAAACCTTCAAAATACTCATTCCATCTCCTTCTCACATCACCGCTACTTGTTATCACCTCCCCATTTACGCCCTAAAACACTTTATATATATGTATATATACATATACTATATATATGTATATATATATATATATTTTTTTTTTCTTTTTGCTTTGTCGCTGTCTCCCGCGTTTGCGATGTAGCGCAAGGAAACAGACGAAAGAAATGGCCCAATCCACCCCCATACACATGTATATACATACGTCCACACACGCAAATGTACATACCTACACAGCTTTCCATGGTTTACCCCAGACGCTTCACATGCCTTGATTCAATCCACTGACAGCAAGTCAACCCCGGTATACCACATCGCTCCAATTCACTCTATTCCTTGCCCTCCTTTCACCCTCCTGCATGTTCAGGCCCCGATCACACAAAATCTTTTTCACTCCATCTTTCCACCTCCAATTTGGTCTCCCTCTTCTCCTCGTTCCCTCCACCTCCAACATATATATCCTCTTCGTCAATCTTTCCTCACTCATTCTCTCCATGTGTCCAAACCATTTCAAAACACCCGCTTCTCCTCTCTCAACCACGCTCTTTTTATTTCCACACTTCTCTCTTACCCTTACATTACTTACTCGATCAAACCATCTCACACCACACATTGTCCTCAAACATCTCATTTCCAGCACATCCACCCTCCTGCGCACAACTCTATCCATAGCCCACGCCTCGCAACCATACAACATTGTTGGAACCACTATTCCTTCAAACATACCCATTTTTGCTTTCCGAGATAATGTTCTCGACTTCCACACATTCTTCAAGGCTCCCAGGATTTTCGACCCCTCCCCCACCCTATGATTCACTTCCTCTTCCATGGTTCCATCCGCTGCCAGATCCACTCCCAGATATCTAAAACACTTTACTTCCTCCAGTTTTTCTCCATTGAAACTTACCTCCCAATTGACTTGACCCTCAACCCCACTGTACCTAATAACCTTGCTCTTATTCACATTCCCTCTTAACTTTCCTCTTTCACACACTTTACCAAACTCAGTCACCAGCTTCTGCAGTTTCTCAGATGAATCAGCCACCAGCGTTGTATCATCAGCGAACAACAACTGACTCACTTCACAAGCTCTCTCATCCAAAACAGACTTCATACTTGCCCCTCTTTCCAAAACTCTTGCATTCACCTCCCTAACAACCCCATCCATAAACAAATTAAACAACCATGGAGACATCACACGCCCCTGCCGCAAACCTACATTCACTGAGAACCAATCACTTTCCTCTCTTCCTACACGTACACATGCCTTACATCCTCGATAAAAACTTTTCACTGCTTCTAACAACTTGCCCCCCACACCATATATTTTTAAACCTTCCACATACCCAATCTCTACCCAAACTCTAAAAAATTCCTTCTCCAATCCATAAATGCTACTTTAAAAAATCCATTTGTTTTTTAAGGTATTTCTCAATACATTCTTCAAAGCAAACACAAAACCTGATCCACACATCCTCTACCACTCTGAAACCCCACTGCTTCCCTTTTTCCCAAACTGATTCCCCCTGTACAAGCCTTTACCCCCCTCAACAAAAAACCCCCCCATAATTTTTCCGGAAAACTCAACAAACTTAAACCCCTGTAAAATGAGCAAATACTCTTAATTTCCCCTTTTTCCTTTTTAAAAATGGCACAAAGACGCTTTTCCCCCCAAACCCCCAGGCACCTCAAACCCTTAGTCTACATAAATTAAATAACTTACCCAAACCCGTTCCCAAAAAAACAGTCACCCCCTTTTTAAAAAAATTCCACTGGGAATTTCCAAACCAAACCTTTTGCCTTGCCGGCTTTCCAAACTTTTGAAAACTTTTAACCTTTTCCCTTTCCCTTTTTTAATATATATATATATATATATATATATATATATATATATATATAGAAAATATATTTTTATATATATATATTATTTTATAAAAATATATATATATAATTTTTTATATTAAAAAATTTCCCCATATAATTTTTATAAAAAAAAAATTAATAATTTTTAAAAAAATAAAAAAATAAATTTTATAAATTTTTATACATAAAAAAAATTTAAATTATTGGGAAAAAATATATGTAAAAAAATAAATATATATATAAATATATAAATATAAAATATATAATATAAATAAAATAATATATAATATATAAAAAAAAATAATATATATATAAAATATATATTAATATATATATATATATTAAAATATATATATATTTTATATATATATATAAATATATATATATAAAAATATATATTATAAAAAAATATAATATTATATATATATATATATAAAAATATATATATATAAAAATAATATATATAAATATATATATATATAAAATTTTATATAATAAATATATAAATAATAAAATATATATATATATAAAAATATATAATATAAAAATATATATATATATATAAAAATATATATATATAAAATATATATATTAAAAATTTTATATATATAAAATATAAATAAAATATATATATATATTTTTTATATATATAAAAAAATATATATAATATAATATAATAAATAATATATTATATAAATATATAATATATATATATATAAAAATATATATATATAAAAATATATATATATATTTTAAAATTAATATAAAAATATAATATATATAAAAATATATATAATAAAAATATATATATATAAAATAATATAATAAAAATAAATAATATAAAATAATATATATAAAAATATATATATATAAAATATAATATAAAATATATATATAAATATATATATAATAAATATATATATATATAAAATATATATATATATTTATATATATATATTATATAATATATATAAAAATATATATATATAAAAATAATATTAATTTTATATATAATATATATTTTATATATATAATAAAAATATATATAATAAAAATTATATATATAAAAATATATATATAAAATATATATAATAAAATTTTATATAAATATAAAAATATAATATATATTTTATATATAATATATAAATATATATATATAAAAATATATATATATAAAATATATTTATAAAATATATTATATAAAAATATATTATAAATATATAATATAAATATTTTATAATATATATTATATATATATATATAAATATAATATATATATTTATTATATATTAAAATATATATATATTATATATATATATATTTTAATATATAAAATAAAAATATTATATATATTTTATATATATATATTTTATATTAATATAAAAATATATATATATAAAAATATATATATATAAAAATATATATATATATATAAAAATAATTATATAAAAATATTTAATATTATATATAAAAATTATATATATATATAAAATATATATATAAAAATAAAATATAATATAATATAATATATAAAATAAAATATATAAAATATATATATATAAAAATATATAATTTTAAAAATTTATATATATATTTTAAATATATATTAAATATATATATATATAATATATAAATATATATAAATATAAAAAAAATAATATATATTTTATATATAATATAAAATAAATATATATTAAATATATATATTTTAAAATAAATATTTTATTATATATATATTTTATATATATATTAATAAAAATATATATATATATTTTATATATTAATAATATTATATATAAAATATATATATATAAAAATAATATATATATAAAAATAAAAAATATATTAAAATATATATATAAAATTGTTATTTTTGTCTAAAATCACAGCAGTGTTAGCCTTACCTGCTTTAATAATATGTATATTTTTGTCTTTTTTAAGGTGTTAATAGCTCTTATAAATCTTTTAGGGCAATTAAATTCTACTGGTTTTGACAAACTTCCATACACGAAAACCTTACAGATATTAATTTCATCATTACCTAAATTACTGTATTTCTCTAAATCACAAAAAAAAAAAAAAAAAAATTGCGACATCAACACAGCTGGCTTCCATGTTAGAGTACACAAAACTTAAACTATACCCTAATGCACACAAGGAATCTTTATCTAGTTGTTTATTAGGCAGGTTTATTGCAAGAGATGGGTTTTTGTTCTTGGTCCAGTCGCTGTTTTTAATAAGATGGCCCAATTTACAATTTAGTTTCATTTGTATCCTATTGCGTTATTTCCTTAATTGATCATAGCAATAGTCCAACATCCGGTTCTTCCAGTATGTCGGTATTGCCATTTGAAAGGCACGTTTCTTCTCTCTTGAAATGCGAAAGGCCTCCTCCATTTCAAGTTTCTTTACTTCGGTGTTTTTCTTTAAAGTAATATTTTGGAATTGGTCAAATGGTCAACCAGAAAACTGTAACAATCGTTGAGGTAGGACAGATCTTGGCATCACTTGTTCATCAAGGCATTTTCTAAGGAATCCAATTCGTAACTTCAGTTGGTGGGCCTTGATTACCGATTTGGAGAAAGCAGCAACGAAAGGAGAAAGTCCAGGACAGCTTGTAGAAAAGTAATAGAAGAGCCGTTTGAAATCCATGTTGGAAAGAATCAAAATTTTGAGCGAGATCAAGATACTACTATGAGTCCAGGAGGAAAATGAAACGATAAGTTCCTAAGTGCACTTTCGTGTAATAATCACATCATCAGAGGAGACACAAGAGAGAAATGTAAGTCAGTTGATATACATCGAAGAGACGAAGCTAGGACGCCATTTGGTAAATATGTGACTGTCCAAAACATACAATGAGTGTTCATAAACTTATCATTTTACAAATCTTATCAACAATAAAGTCATCTAATTTGTATAGACCATCACTAATATTAAGATTATAATTCTTTGTGTATTTAATAATAGAAAATTCAATGATATTTCTCTTGGTAATAGAGTTAGAGTTAATAACTGAGATGTCATTACTCCAGTTAATACAATGATCATAGTTTTAAACGTGATTAAACAAGACATTTGATTCTTGTTCCGTTCTTATACTATATCTATGTTGCTTAAGTCTAACAGAAGGATCCTTACCAGACTGACCAACAAAAATTTATCACAGTCTCCACATAGCACTTGATAGATGCATCCAAGAGAATTTTCTGGTGAATTCCTGATTAAGATATTCTTTATAGTATTATTTTTGCTAAAGGCAACATTTACATCAAAGGATTTAAGCACCATGGGAAGTAAAGGAAAATTGTTATTAAAAGGGAAAACTAGAATATTCTTTGTGTCAATGGGAGGTTTGGGCTCAACTCTAAAAATGATTTATTTGCTAACTTAAGGGATTCATTAATGAAAGATCTAGGGTACTTTAACTTAGATCCAATAGAATTTTCTTTTGCAACTCATCCTCAATAAACTCTGGACTGCAAATACGTAATGCCGTAAGAAACATAGATTGAAATGATAATTTAATTTGTCATGTTGAGATGAGTAATAATGTATATATTAGCATACATTGGTGGGTTTTTTGTATATGCTAAACTTAAATTTGTTTTCTTGCCTATGAATCATGCAATCTATGAATGGTAACGTACCATTATTTTCATTTTTTACAGTAAATTTGATGGAAGGTACTAAATTGTTAAGTAAGGGGAGAAATATATGTAAATTCTAATTTGTTGGCTAAACACAAAGAACATCATCTACATACCTAAACCAAATTGCATTAGAAGGTAAGATGTTCTCTAGTAATTTTGTTTAAAAAAATTCCATAAGAAGATTACTCAGTACAGGTGAAAGAGGGTTACCCATTGACATACCAAATTTTTGTCCATGATAATCTCTATTGAATTGAAATACACAGTCTTTTATACACAATTTTATCAGTTCAATGAAAACAGACTTTGAAACAGGTAAATGAACATCATCCAAGACATCAAATAAATATTCTAAAAGGTCATCAACTGGAAGTTTAGTGAAAAGTGAGGAAACATGAAAGCTAACTAGTTTGAAATCAAAATTAACATTGATATTGTTTAGCTTGTTGACTAAATCTACATTTTTCATAATATTAGAATTTGATACCTTATTCACTAAAGGGCTTAATAAAGAAACTAATTATTTTGACAATTTATATGTGATGAAACCTACTGAACTCACTATAGGTCTTGCTGGAAAATTCTGTTTGTGTGTTTTGATAAGTCCATACATATATGGCAATGAAGGGGACAAAGATGACAAACTTTTGATTAGAGAACTATTACCTCTCAACATCAACCTTATTTCTTTATTGAAATGAGAATTAACTGCTTTTAAGGGATTTTTACTAAGTTTAGAATATTTTGTGTCATCATTTAGAAGATCATTTATTTTAGATAAATAGTTGCTTTTGTCTAAAATCACAACAGTATTAGCCTTATCTGATTTAGTAATATGTATATCCTTGCCTTTTTTTTAAGGTGTTGATAGCTCTTAAAAATCTTTTGGGGCAATTAGGTTCCACTAGTTTTGACAAATTGGCATATCCTAAACCCTTACAGATATCAATTTCATCATTACTTAAATTACTGTATTTCTTTAAATTACAAAAGAGATTGTGACATCAACACAGCTGGCTTCCATGTTAAAGCACACAAAACTTAAAAAATAGCCTAATGCACACAAGGAATCCTTATCTAGTTGTTTATTAGACAGGTTCATCACAAAAGATGGGCTTCTGTTCTTCGTCCAGTCGCTGTTTTCAATACGATGGTTCAACTTAAAATTCAGTGTCATTTGTAGCCTAATGCGTTCTTTCCTTAATCTATCATAGGAATAGTCCAACATCCGGTTTTTCCAGTATTTCGGTATTGCCATTTGAATGGCCTCCTCAGCTTCAAGTTTCTTTAATTCATTGTGTTTCTTTAAAATAATGTTTTGGAATTGGTCAAATGGTCGACCACACAACTACAACAATCATTGAGGTAGGACAGATCTTGGCATCATTTCTTCATCAAGGAATTTTCCTAAGGCGTCTAAATCGTAGCTTCAGTTGGTGGGCCTTGATTACCGACTTAAAGTAGTAAAGAAAGGAGAAACTCTAGGACAGCTTGTAGAGAAGGAATAGAAGAGCCGTGTTGGAGGCGAAAGTGAAGATATCTACAGGCTTTCAGAAAAGAAGAGAAAATGGTTGTGTGGTGAGAGTGGTGAGAGTAAATGAGCTTGGGAAGGAGACTTGTGTTAGGAAGTAACAGGAGAGACTGAGCACAGAATCCAAAAAGGTGAGATCAAAGGACATAAGAGGAGTGGGGGAGGAATGGGATATATTCAGGGAAGCAGAGATGGCTTGCACAAAAGATGCTTGTGGCATGAGAAGCGTGGGAGGTGAGCAAATTAGAAAGGGTAGTGAATGGTGGGATGAAGAAGTAAGGTTATTAGTGAAAGAGAAGAGAGAGGCATTTGGACGATTTTTGCATGGAAATAATGCAAATGACTGGGAGATGTATAAAAGAAACAGGCAGTAGGTCAAAGAGAAAGGTGCAAGAGGTGAAAAAGAGGGGAAAGGAGAGTTGGGGTGAGAGAGTATCATTAGATTTTAGGGAAAATTAAAAGATGTTTTGGAAGGAGGTAAATAAAGTGCACAAGACAAGGGAACCAATGGGAACATCAGTGAAGGGGGCTAATGGGGAGATGATAACAGGTAGTAGAGATGTGAGTAGCAGATGGAGTGTGTATTCTGAAGGTTTGTTGAATGTGTTTGATGATAGATTAGCAGATATAGGTTGTTTTGGTAGAGGTGGTATGCAACGTGAGAGGGTAAGGGAGAATGATTTGGTAAACAGGGAAGAGGTTGTAAAAGCTTTGCGCAAGATGAAAGCCGGCAAAACAGCGGGTTTGGATGTTACATCAGTGGAATTTATCAAAAAAGGGGGTGACTATATTGTTGACTTGTTGGCAAGGTTATTTAATGTATGTATGACTCATGGTGAGGTGCTTGAGGATTGACGGAATGCTTGCATAGTGCCATTGTGCAAAGGCAAAGGAGATAAAAGCGAGTGCTCAAATCAGAGAGGTATAAGTTTGTTGACTATTCCTGTGAAAGTATATGGGAAGGTATGGATTGCAAGGGTGAAGGCATGTACAGGGCATCAGATTGGGGAAGAGCAGTGTGGTTTCAAAAGTGGTAGAGGATGTGTGGATTAGGTTTTTCCTTTGAAGAATGTATGTCAGAAATACTGAGAAAAGCAAATGGATTTGTATGTAGCATTTATGGATCTGGAGAAGGCATATGATAGAGTTGATAGAGATGCTCTGTGGAAGGTATTACGAATAATTGTGCGGGAGGCAAATTGTTAGAAGCAGTGAAAAGTTTTTATCGAGGATATGAGGCATGTGTACGACTAGGAAGAGAGGAAAGTGGTTGGTTCTCAGAGAATGTTGGTTTGCGGAAGGGGTGCGTGATGTCTCCATGGTTGTTAAGCTTGCTTATGGATGGGGTTGTGAAGAGTTGAATGAAAGAGTGTTGGAAAGAGAAGCAAGTATGCAGTCTCTTGTGGATAAGAGAACTTGGGAAGTGAGTCAGTTGTTGCTTGCTGATGATGGAGCGCTGGTGGCTGATTCGTGTGAGAAACTGCAGAGTCTGGTGACTGAGTCTGGTAAAGTGTGTGAAAGAAGAAAGTTGAGAGTAAATGTGAATAAGAACAAAGTTATTAGGTACAGTAGGGTTGCGGGGACGAGTGAATTAGGAGGTAAGACTGAATGGAGAAAAATTGGAGGGGGTGAAGTGTTTTAGGTATATGGGAGAGGATTTGGCAGCGGATGGAACCATGGAAGTGAAAGTGAATCCTAGGGTGGGGATGGGGTCGAAAGTTCTGGGAAAGTTGAAAAATGTGTCGAAGTTGAGAACGTTATCTTGGAAAGTATAAAAAAGGTACGTTTGAATTAATAGTGGTTCCAACAATGTTATACGTTTGTGAGGCGTGGGCTATAGATAGAGTTGTGCAGAGGAAGGTGGATGTGCTGGAAATGAGATGTTTAAGGAAAATAAGTCGTGTGAGGTGGTTTGATCTAGTAAGTAATGAAAGAGTAAGAGAGATATTTGGTAATAAAAAAGAGTGTGGTTGAGAGAGCAGAGGAGGGTGTTTTGAAATGGTTTGGTCATATGGAGAGAATGAGTGAGGAAAGATTGAACAAAGAGGATACATGTGTCAGAGGTGGAGGGAACGAGGAGAAGTGGGAGACCAAATTGGAGGTGGAAAGATGGAGTGAAAAAGATTTTGTGTGATCGGGGCCTGAACATGCAGGAGGGTGAAAGGAGGGCAAGGAATAGAGTGAAATGGATCGATGTGGTATACCGGGGTTGACGTGCTATCAGTTGGTTGAATCAGGGCATGTGAAGCGTCTGGGGTAAACCATGGAAAGCTGTGTAGGTATGTAAATTTGCGTGTGTGGACGTATGTATATACATGTGTATGGGGGTGGGTTGGGCCATTTCTTTCGTCTGTTTCCTTGCGCTACCTCGCAAACGCGGGAGACAGCGACAAAGCAAAAAAAAAAAAAAAAAAAAAAAATATATATATATATATATATATATATATATATATATATATATATATATATATATATATATATATATATATATATATATATATATATATATATATATATATATACACGCGGGGAAGGTGGAACACAGTGAGTTCCCAAGTACACTTCCGTGTGCTAGTCACATCATCGGGGGAGACACAAGAGAGAAATACGTATAGGTCAGTTGATATACTGTACATCGAAGAGACGAAACTGGGACGCAGTTTGGTAAACATGTTTACCAAATGGCGTTCTAGCTTCGTCTCTTCGATGTATATTAACTGACTTATATTTCTCTCGTGTCTCCCCTGATGATGTGATTACACGAAAGTGTACTAGGGAACTTTTGGTGTTTCATTTTCGCCGTGGACTCATAGGAATATATATATATATATATATATATATATATATATATATATATATATATATATATATATATATATATATATATATATATATATGTATGTATTATTTATTATGCTATGTCGCTGTCTCCCGAGTTAGCGAGGTAACGCAAGGAAACAGACGAAAGAATGGCCCAACCCGCCCACATACACATGTATATACATACAAGTCCACACATGCAAATATACATACATATACATCTCAATGTACACATATATATACACACAGACATATACATATATACACATGTACATAATTCATACTGTCTGCCTTTATTTGTTCCCAACGCCACCCCGCCACACATTGAATAAAAACCCCCTCCCCCCTCATTTGTGCGAGGTAGCGCTAGGAAAAGACACCAAAGGCCCCATTCGTTCACACTCAGTCTATAGCTGTCATGTAATAATGTACCGAAACCACATCTCCCTTTCCACATCCAGGCCCCACTCAACTTTCCATGATTTACCCCAGACGCTTCACATGCCCTGGTTCAATCTATTGACAGCACGTCGACCACGGTATACCACATCGATCCAATTCACTCTATTCCTTGCACGCCTTTCACCCTCCTGCATGTTCAGGCCCCGATCACTCAAAATCTTTTTCACTCTATCTTTCCACCTCCAATTTCGTCTCCCACTTCTCCTCGTTCCCTCCGCCTCTGACACATATATCCTCTTTGTCAATCTTTCCTCACTCATTCTCTCCATGTGCCCAAACCATTTCAAAACACCCTCTTCTGCTCTCTCAAACACGCTCTTTTTATTTCCACACATCTCTCTTACCCATACGTTAATTACTCGATCAAACCACCTCACACCACATATTGTCCTCAAACATCTCATTTCCAGCACATCCACCCGCCTGCGCACAACTCTATCCATAGCCCACGCCTCGCAACCATACAACATTGTTGGAACCACTATTCCTTCAAAGTTACCCATTTTTGCTTTCCGAGATAATGTTCTCGACTTCCACACATTCTTCAATGCTCACAGAATTTTCGCCCCCTCCCCCACCCTATGATTCACTTCCACTTCCATGGTTCCATCCGCTGCCAGATCCACTCCAAGATATCTAAAACACTTTACTTCCTCCAGTTTTTCTCCATTCAAACTTACCTCCCAATTGATTTGACCCTCAACCCTACTGTACCTAATAACCTTGCTCTTATTCACATTTACTCTTAACTTTCTTCTTTCACACACTTTACCAAAGTTAGTCACCAGCTTCTGCAGTTTCTCACATGAATCAGCCACCAGCGCTGTATCATCAGCGAACAACAACTGACTCAGTTCCCAAGCTCTTTCATCCACAACAGACTGCATACTTGCCCCTCTTTCCAAAACTCTTGCATTCACCTCCCTAACAACCCCATCCATAAACAAATTAAACAACCATGGAGACATCACACACCCCTGCCGCAAACCTATATTCACTGAAAACCAATCACTTTCCTCGCTTCCTGATATCCTCGATAAAATCTTTTCACTGCTTCTAACAAGTTGCCTCCCACACCATATATTCTTAAAACCTTCCACAGAGCATCTTTATGAACTCTATCATATGCCTTCTCCAGATCCATAAATGCTACATACAAATCCATTTGTTTTTCTAAGTATTTCTCACATACATTCTTCAAAGCAAACACCTGATCCACATATCCTCTACCGCTTCGAAAACCACACTGCTCTTCCCCAATCTGATGGTCTGTACATGCCTTCACCCTCTCAATCAATACCCTCCCATATAATTTACCAGGAATACTCAACAAACTTACTCCTCTGCAATACCATCCAAACCTGCTGCCTTGCCGGCTTTCATTTTCCATAAAGCTTTTACTACCTCTTCTCTATTTACCAAATCATTTTCCCTAACCCTCTCACTTTGCACACCACCTCAACCAAAACACCCTATATCTCCCACTCTATCATCAAACACATACAACAAACCTTCAAAATACTCACTCCATCTCCTTCTCACATCACCGCTACTTGTTATTACTTCCCCATTAGCCCCCTTCACTGAAGTTCCCATCTGCTCCCTTGTCTTACGCACTTTATTTACCTCCTTCCAAGACATCGTTTCATTTTCCCTGAAATATAATGATACTCTCTCACCCCAACTCTCATTTGCCTTCTTTTTCACCTCTTGCACCTTTCTCTTGACCTCCTGCCTCTTTCTTTTATACCTCTCCCACTCATTTGCATTTTTTCCCTGCAAAAATCGTCCAAATGCCTCTCTCTTGTCTTTCACTAATAAACTACCTTCTTCATCCCACCACTCACTACCTATTCTAATCAACCCACCTATCACGCTTCTCATGCCACAAGCATCTTTTGCGCAAGCCATCACTGCTTCCGTAAATACATCCCATTCCTCCCCCACTCCCCTTACCCCTTACCTCCTTTGTTCTCACCTTTTTCCATTCTGTACTCAGTCTCTCCTGGTACTTCTTCACACAATTCTCCTTCCCAAGCTCACTTACCCTCACCACTCTCTTCACCCCAACATTTTTCTTTTCTGAAAATCCCTACAAATCTTCACCTTTGCCTCCCCAGGATAATGATATGACATCCCTCCAGTTGCACCTCTCATCACATTAACATGCAAAAGTCTCTCTTTCGTACGTCTGTCAATTAACACGTAATCCAATAACGCTCTGTGGCCATCTCTCCTGCTTGCATACGTATACTTATGTATATCTCGCTTTTTAAACCAGGTATTCCCAATCACCGTACTTTTTCAGCACATAAATCTACAAGCTCTTCACCATTTCCATTTACAACACTGAACACTCCATGTATACCAATTATTCCCTCAACTGCCACATTGCTCACCTTTGCATTCAAATCACCCATCACTATAACCTGGTCTTGTGCATCAAAACCACTAACACAGTCATTCAGCTGCTCCCAAAACACTTGCCTCTCATGATCTTTCTTCTCATGCCCAGGTGCATATGCACCAATAATCACCCATCTCTCTCCATCAACTTTCAGTTTTACTCATATCAATCTAGTATCTACTTTCTTACACTCTATCACATACTCCCCTAACTCCTGATTCAGGAGTAGTTCTACTAATTCCCTTGCTCTTGTCCTCTCACTAGCAGCTGACTTTACTCCCAAGACATTATCAAACCACTCTTCCTCTTTCCCCTTGAGCTTCGTTTCACTCATAGCCAAAACATCCAGGTTCCTTTCCTCAATCATACTACCTATCTCTCCTTTTTTCTCATCTTCGTCACATCCACACACATTTAGATACCCCGATCTGTAAGCCTTCAGGAAGGATGAGCACTCCTCGCATGACCACTTCTTCTGTTTCCTCTTTTAAAAAGTTAAGATATATATATATATATATATATATATATATATATATATATATATATATATATATATATATATTATATATATATATATATATATATATATATATATATATATATATATATATATATATATATATATATATATATATATATATATATATATATATATATATATATATATATATATATATATATATATATATACATATATATACATATGTATATATATGTATATATATATATATATATATATATATATATATATATATATATATATATATATATATATATATATATATATATATATATATATATATATATATATATATATATATATATATATATATATTTGTGTGTGTGTGTGAGTGTGTGTGTGTGTGTGTGTGTGTGTGTGTGTGTGTGTGTGTGTAGGTGCGCGTGTGTATGTATATATTGAAATGTTTTTGTATGTATTTGTGCGTGTATGGCTGTTTATGTATATACATGTGCATGTGGTTGGGTTAGGCCATTTTCTCTCTCTCTCTCTCTCTCTCTCTCTCTCTCTCTCTCTCTCTCTCTCTCTCTCTCTCTCTCTCTCTCTCTCTCTCTCTCTCTCTCTCTCTCTCTCTCTCTCTCTCTCTCTCTCTCTCTCTCTCTCTCTCTCTCTCTCTCTCTCTCTCTCTCTCTCTCATTCGTTTGACTTGATCAAGTTGCATCGGAAAAATCTTGTCCAGGAAATGCATGAAAGGGATTCGAATATCATATTTTGAAGTCTGATGTAGTATTTGTATATCTCCCTCGCGTATCTTGCTGAATCAACTTACAGCCTGTGGAGGAATCATCCCCAGCTAGTGGACGGAATAGAATTTTCGACAGTAAGGACAAAAATCTTTAGGGATATACCACTATTGGCAGGAAATTTAAGGCAAGATTTCTCTTGCTGCTTTCATTTACAGCAACAGTATATAAGTATCCAATGTGTGATCATGATATCTGGGTACTATACTATGTGGATTTCAAACACTATTAATTTACATAGGTATTATGGTGTCAAATATTTTTAATATTTTTTGAATGGTAGGCAATTTCGTCCATTAAACTTCAGCAGACGATGAACATTAAATCTGTCAGCAACTCTGTGGTTCAGCAGTTAGCGTTACTTAACATAAAGTATTTAAAGGACATTGCGGGTCGAGCGCACAGATGTAAGTTTAGAAAAACGCAATAGATTGATAGTCAACGTAGATGCTTATCCTGTAGGAGACTGTCGGCAAATTGGGCAGTCTCAGACGCTTCACACGCCTTGGTTCAATCCATTGACAGCACATCGAACCAGGTATACCATATCGTTCCAATTCACTCTATTCCTGGCACACCTATCACCCTCCTCCATGCTCAGGCCCCGATCACTCAAAATCTTTTTCACTCCATCTTTCCACTTCCAATTTGGTCTTCCACTTCTCCTCGTTCCCTCCAACGCTGACGTATATATCCTTTAGTCAATCTTTCCTCACTCATTCTCTCCATGTGACCAAACCATTTCAAAACACCCTCTTCTGCTTTCTCAACCACACTCTTTTTATTACCACACATCTCTCTTACCCTATTATTACTTACTCGATCAAACCATCTCACACCACTGTTGTCCTCAACCATCTCATTTCCAGCACATCCACCCTCCTGCGCACAACTCTATCCATAGCCCACGCCTCGCAACCATATAACATTGTTGGAACCACTATTCCTTCAAACATACCCATTTTTGCTTTCCGAGATAATGTTCTCGACTTCCACACATTCTTCAAGGCTCCAAGGATTTTCGCCCCCTCCCCCATCCTATGATCCACTTCCGCTTCCATGGTTCCATCCGCTGACAGATCCACTCCCAGATATCTAAAACACTTCACTTCCTCCGGTTTTTCTCCATTCAAACTTACCTCCCAATTGACTTGACCCTCAACCCTACTGTATCTAATAACCTTGCTCTTATTCACATTTACTCTTAACTGTATTCTTTCACACAATTTACCAAACTCAGTCACCAGCTTCTGCAGTTTCTCACATGAATCAGCCACCAGCGCTGTATCATCAGCGAACAACTGACTCACTTCCCAAGCTCTCTCATCCACAACAGACTTCATGCTTGCACCTCTTTCCAAAACTCTTGCATTTACCTCCCTAACAACCCCATCCATAAACAAATTAAACAACCATGGAGACATCACACACCCCTGCCGCAAACCTACATTCACTGAGAACCAATCACTTTCATCTCTTCCTACACGTACACATGCCTTACATCCTCGATAAGAACTTTTCACTGCTTCTAACAACTTGCCTCCCACACCATATATTCTTAATACCTTCCACAGAGCATCTCTATCAACTCTATCATATGCCTTATCCAGACCCATAAATGCTACATACAAATCCATTTGCTTTTCTAAGTATTTCTCACATACATTCTTCAAAGCAAACACTTGATCCACACATCCTCTACCACTTCTGAAACCACAATGTTCTTCTCCAATCTGATGCTCTGTACATGCCTTCAACCTCTCAATCAATTCCCTCCCATATAATTTACCAGGAATACTCAACAAACTTATACCTCTGTAATTTGAGCACTCACTTTTATCCCCTTTCCCTTTGTACAATGGCACTAAGCACGCATTCCGCCAATCCTCAGGCACCTCACCATGAGTCATACATACATTAGATAACCTTACCAACCAGTCAACAATGCAGTCACCCCCTTTTTTCATAAATTCCACTGCAATACCATCCAAACCTGCTGCCTTGCAGGCTTTCATCTTCCGCAAAGCTTTTACTACCTCTTCTCTGTTTACCAAATCATTTTCCCTAACCCTCTCACTTTCCACACCACCTCGACCAAAACACCCTATATCTGCAACTCTATCATCAAACACATTCAACAAACCTTCAAAATACTCACTCCATCTCCTTCTCACATCACCACTACTTGTTATCACCTCCCCATTTGCGCCCTTCAGTGAAGTTCCCATTTCCTCCCTTGTCTTACGCACTTTATTTACCTCCTTCCAGAACATCTTTTTATTCTCGCTAAAATTTAATGATACTCTCTCACCCCAACTCTCATTTGCCCTCTTTTTCACCTCTTGCACCTTTCTCTTGACCTCCAGTCTCTTTCTTTTATACATCTCCGACTCAATTGCATTTTTTCCCTGCAAAAATCGTCCAAATGCCTATCTCTTCTCTTTCACTAATAATCTTAATTCTTCATCCCACCACTCACTACCCTTTCTAATCAACCCACCTCCCACTCTTCTCACCCACAAGCATCTTTTGCGCAATCCATCAGTGATACCCTAAATACATCCCATTTCTCCCATACTCCCCTTGCTTCCATTTTTCTCACCTTTTTCCATTCTGTTCTCAGTCTCTCCTGGTACTTCCTCACACAAGTCTCCTTCCCAAGCTCATTTTCTCTCACCACACTCTTCACCCCAACATTCACTCTTCTTTTCTGAAAACCCATACAAATCTTCACCTTAGCCTCCACAAGATAATGATCAGATATCCCTCCAATTGCACCTCTCAGCACATTAACATCCAAAAGTCTCTCTTTCGCGTGCCTGTCAATTAACACGTAATCCAGTAACGCTCTCTGGCCATCTCTCCTACTTACATACGTATACTTATGTATATCTCGCTTTTTAAACCAGGTATTTCCAATCACCAGTCCTTTTTCATCACATAAATCTACAATCTCTTCACCATTTCCATTTACAACACTGAACACCCCATGTATACCAATTATTCCATCAACTGCCACATTACTCACCTTTGCATTCAAATCACCCATCACTATAACCCGGTCTCGTGCATCAAAACCACTAACACACTCATTCAGCTGCTCCCAAAACACTTGACTCTTTTGATCTTTCTTCTCATGCCGAGGAGCATATGCACCAATAATCACCCATCTCTCTCCATCAGCTTTCAGTTTTCCAATATTGATCAAGAATTTACTTTCTTACA
>NC_092229.1:246418-253237 GCF_036320965.1 Panulirus ornatus
GCGACAAAAAGAAAAAATATATATATGGATAGATAGATAGATAATCATGATATGGGGGTATATTCTGCCTACAGTGTATTGTGCAGTGTTATATATTAGTAACCTTGTGGAGCAGGTTCTATCTTAAATATTGTGTAACGAACATAAAAATATAAAGAATATATGGTGTAGGAGGCAAGTTGTTAGAAGAAGTGAAAAGTTTTTATCGAGGATGTAAGGCATGTGTACGTGTAAGAAGAGAGGAAAGTGATTGGTTCTCAGTGAATATAGGTTTGCGGCAGGGGTATCTGATGTCTCCATGGTTGTTTAATTTGTTTATTGATGGGATTGTTAGGGAGGTAAATGCAAGAGTTTTGGAAAGAGGGGTAAGTATGCAGTCTGTTGTGGATGAGAGAGCTTGGGAAGTGAGTCAGTTGTTGTTCGCTGATGATACAGCGCTGGTGGCTGATTCATGTGAGAAACTGCAGAAGCTGGCGACTGAGTTTGGTAAAGTGTGTGAAAGAAGAAAGTTAAGAGTAAATGTGAATAAGAGCAATGTTATTAGGTACAGTAGGGTTGAGGGTCAAGTCAATTGGGAGGTAAGTTTGAATGGAGAAAAACCGGAGGAAGTAAAGTGTTTTAGATATCTGGGAGTGGATCTGGCAGCGGATGGAACCATGGAAGCGGAAGTGGATCATAGGATGGGGGAGGGGGCGAAAATCCTTGGAGCCTTGAAGAATGTGTGGAAGTCGAGAACATTATCTCGGAAAGCAAAAATGGGTATGTTTGAAGGAATAGTTTTTCCAACAATGTTATATGGTTGCGAGGCGTGGGCTATGGATAGAGTTGTGCGCAGGAGGGTGGATGTGCTGGAAATGAGATGGTTGAGGACAACAGTGGTGTGAGAAGGTTTGATCGAGTAAGTAATAATAGGGTAAGAGAGATGTGTGGTAATAAAAAGAGTGTGGTTGAGAAAGCAGAAGAGGGTGTTTTGAAATGGTTTGGTCACATGGAGAGAATGAGTGAGGAAAGATTGACTAAAGGATATATACGTCAGCGTTGGAGGGAACGAGGAGAAGTGGAAGACCAAATTGGAGGTGGAAAGATGGAGTGAAAAAGATTTTGAGTGACCTGAGCATAGAGGAGGGTGATAGGTGTGCCAGGAATAGAGTGAATTGGAACGATATGGTATACCTGGTTCGATGTGCTGTCAATGGATTGAACCAAGGCGTGTGAAGCGTCTGAGACTGCCCAATTTGCCGACAGTCTCCTACAGGATAAGCATCTACGTTGACTATCAATCTATTGCGTTATTCTAAACTTACATCTGTGCGCTCGACCCGCAATGTCCTTTAAATACTTTTTGTTAAGTAACTCTAACTGCTAAACCACAGAGTTGCTGACAGATTTAATGTTCATCGTCTGCTGAAGTTCAATGGACGTAATTGCCTACCATTCAAAAAATATTAAAAATATTTGACACCATAATACCTATGTAAATTAATAGTGTTTGAAATCCACATAGTATAGTACCCAGATATCATGATCACACATTGGATACTTATATACTGTTGCTGTAAATGAAAGCAGCAAGAGAAATCTTGCCTTAAATTTCCTGCCAATAGTGGTATATCCCTAAAGATTTTTGTCCTTACTGTCGAAAATTCTATTCCGTCCACTAGCTGGGGATGATTCCTCCACAGGCTGTAAGTTGATTCAGCAAGATACGCGAGGGAGATATACAAATACTACATCAGACTTCAAAATATGATATTCGAATCCCTTTCATGCATTTCCTGGACAAGATTTTTCCGATGCAACTTGATCAAGTCAAACGAATGAGAGGGAGAGAGTAGAGGAGAGAGAGAGAGAGATAGAGAGAGAGAGAGGAGAGAGAGAGAGAGAGAGAGAGAGAGAGAGAGAGAGAGAGAGAGAGAGAGGAGAGAGAAGAGAGAGAGAGAGAGAGAGAGAGAGAGAGAGAGAGAAAATGGCCTAACCCAACCACATGCACATGTATATACATAAACAGCCATACACGCACAAATACATACAAAAACATTTCAATATATACATACACACGCGCACCTACACACACACACACACACACACACACACACACACACACACACACTCACACACACACACAAATATATATATATATATATATATATATATATATATATATATATATATATATATATATATATATATATATATATATATATATATATATATATATATATATATATATATATATATACATATATATACATATGTATATATATGTATATATATATATATATATATATATATATATATATGTATATATATATATATATATATATATATATATATATATATATATATATATATATATATATATATATATATGTATATATATATATATATATATATATATATATATATATATATATATATATATATATATATATATATATATATATATATATACATATATATACATATGTATATATATGTATATATATATATATATATATATATATATATATATATATATATATATATATATATATATATATGTATATATATATATATATATATATATATATATATATATATATATATATATACATATATATATATATATATATATATATATATATATATATATATATATATATATATATATATATATCTTAACTTTTTAAAAGGGGAAACAGAAGAAGTGGTCATGCGAGGAGTGCTCATCCTTCCTGAAGGCTCACAGATCGGGGTATCTAAATGTGTGTGGATGTGACGAAGATGAGAAAAAAGGAGAGATAGGTAGTATGATTGAGGAAAGGAACCTGGATGTTTTGGCTATGAGTGAAACGAAGCTCAAGGGGAAAGAGGAAGAGTGGTTTGATAATGTCTTGGGAGTAAAGTCAGGGGCTAGTGAGAGGACAAGAGCAAGGGAATTAGTAGAACTACTCCTGAATCAGGAGTTAGGGGAGTATGTGATAGAGTGTAAGAAAGTAGATACTAGATTGATATGAGTAAAACTGAAAGTTGATGGAGAGAGATGGGTGATTATTGGTGCATATGCACCTGGGCATGAGAAGAAAGATCATGAGAGGCAAGTGTTTTGGGAGCAGCTGAATGACTGTGTTAGTGGTTTTGATGCACAAGACCAGGTTATAGTGATGGGTGATTTGAATGCAAAGGTGAGCAATGTGGCAGTTGAGGGAATAATTGGTATACATGGAGTGTTCAGTGTTGTAAATGGAAATGGTGAAGAGCTTGTAGATTTATGTGCTGAAAAAGTACGGTGATTGGGAATACCTGGTTTAAAAAGCGAGATATACATAAGTATACGTATGTAAGCAGGAGAGATGTTCAGAGAGCGTTATTGGATTACGTGTTAATTGACAGACGTACGAAAGAGAGACTTTTGCATGTTAATGTGATGAGAGGTGCAACTGGAGGGATGTCTTATCATTATCCTGGGGAGGCAAAGGTGAAGATTTGTAGGGATTTTCAGAAAAGAAAAATGTTGGGGTGAAGAGAGTGGTGAGGGTAAGTGAGCTTGGGAAGGAGAATTGTGTGAAGAAGTACCAGGAGAGACTGAGTACAGAATGGAAAAAGGTGAGAACAAAGGAGGTAAGGGGTAAGGGGAGTGGGGGAGGAATGGGATGTATTTACGGAAGCAGTGATGGCTTGCGCAAAAGATGCTTGTGGCATGAGAAGAGTATGAGGTGGGTTGATTAGAATAGGTAGTGAGTGGTGGGATGAAGAAGGTAGTTTATTAGTGAAAGACAAGAGAGAGGCATTTGGACGATTTTTGCAGGGAAAAAATGCAAATGAGTGGGAGAGGTATAAAAGAAAGAGGCAGGAGGTCAAGAGAAAGGTGCAAGAGGTGAAAAAGAGGGCAAATGAGAGTTGGGGGGAGAGAGTATCATTATATTTCAGGGATAATGAAACGATGTCTTGGAAGGAGGTAAATAAAGTGCGTAAGACAAGGGAGCAGATGGGAACTTCAGTGAAGGGGGCTAATGGGGAAGTAATAACAAGTAGCGGTGATGTGAGAAGGAGATGGAGTGAGTATTTTGAAGGTTTGTTGTATGTGTTTGATGATAGAGTGGGAGATATAGGGTGTTTTGGTTGAGGGTGGTGTGCAAAGTGAGAGGTTAGGGAAAATGATTTGGTAAACAGAGAAGAGGTAGTAAAAGCTTTGGGAAAATGAAAGCCTGCAAGGCAGCAGGTTTGGGTGAGTGGTTTATTGCAGTAGGAAGTATCTAAGTTTGTTGGGGGGTTAATATCCTGGTTTAAAGGGGTTAAATATTCAATTGGGATGGGGTATTGATTGAGAGGGTGAAGGCATGTACAGAGCATCAGATTGGGGAAGAGCAGTGTGGTTTCGAAGCGGTAGAGGATATGTGGATCAGGTGTTTGCTTTGAAGAATGTATGTGAGAAATACTTAGAAAAAGCAAATGTATTTGTATGTAGCATTTATGGATCTGGAGAAGGCATATGATAGAGTTGATAAAAGATGCTCTGTGAAGGTTTTAAGAATATATGGTGTGGGAGGCAAGTTGTTAGAAGCAGTGAAAAGTTTTTATCGAGGATAAATTTTCTAGGAAGCGAGGAAAGTGATTGGTTTCAGTGAATATAGGTTTGCGGCAGGGGTGTGTGATGTCTCCATGGTTGTTTAATTGTTTATGGATGGGTTTGTTAGGGAGGTGAATGCAAGAGTTTTGGAAAGAGGGGCAAGCATGAAGTCTGTTTTTGGATGAAAGAGCTTGGGAAGTGAGTCAGTTTTGTTCGTGATGATACAGCGCTGGTGGCTGATTCATGTGAGAAACTGCAGAAACTGGTGACTAACTTTGGTAAAGTGTGTGAAAGAAGAAAGTTAAGAGTAAATGTGAATAGAGCAAGGTTATTAGTACAGTAGGGTTGAGGGTCAAATCAATTGGGAGGTAAGTTTGAATGGAGAAAAACTGGAGGAAGTAAAGTGTTTTAGATATCTGGAGTGGATCTGGCAGCGGATGGAACCATGGAAGTGGAAGTGAATCATAGGGTGGGGAGGGGGCGAAAAATTCTGTGAGCATTGAAGAATGTGTGGAAGTCGAGAACATTATCTCGAAAGCAAAAATGGGGTAACTTTGAAGGAATAGTTGTTTCCAACAATGTTGTATGGTTGCGAGGCGTGGGACTATGGATAGAGTTGTGCGCAGGCGGGTGGATGTGCTGGAAATGAGATGTTTGAGGACAACAGTGGTGTGAGGTGGTTTGATCGAGTAATTAATAATAGGGTAAGAGTGATGTGTGGAAATAAAAAGAGCGTGTTTGAGAGAGCAGAAGAGGGTGTTTTGAAATGGTTTTGGGCACATGGAGAGAATGAAGTGAGGAAAGATTGACCAAGAGGATATATGTGTCAGAGGCGGAGGGAACGAGGAGAAGTGGGAGACCAAATTGGAGGTGGAAAGATGGAGTGAAAAAGATTTTGAGTGATCGGGGCCTGAACATGCCAGGAGGGTGAAAGGCGTGCAAGGAATAGAGTGAATTGGATCGATGTGGTATACCGGGGTCGACGTGCTGTCAATAGATTGAACCAGGGCATGTGAAGCGTCTGGGGTAAATCATGGAAAGTGAGTGGGGCCTGGGTGTGGAAAGGGGGATGTGGTTTTGGTAAATTTTTACATGAAGGGTATAGATGATGAACGAATGGGGGCCCTTTTGGGTCTTTTTCCCAGCGTACCCGCACAAAGAGGGGGGAGGGGGTTTTAATTCAATTTGGCGGGGTGGGGTTTGGGAACAAATAAAAGGGACGTATGAAATTTTGTACATTTTTTAATTTTTGTAAAGTCTGGGTTATATATATGTGTACTGGGATTTTGGGATGTTATTTGCAGGTGGACTTGTATGAATCATGTGTATGTGGGGGGTGGGGGGCCTTCTTTGTCTTTTCCCTTGCGTTAACCCCGCTAACTCGGGGCAGCGACATACAAAATAAAATAAAAATTAATTTTTTTTTTTATATATATAAAAATTTATATATTATATTTTATAAATTTTTTAAAATTTTATATTATATATAATTTTTATATTCCTATGATCCCCCGGCGAAAATGAAACACCAAAAGTTCCCTTACAAAAAATTTTGTTAAAAACCACAAAAAAAAAGGGGGGCACGAGAGAAATTAAGTCAGTTAATATACATCGAAGCGACGAAGCTTTTAGAACGCCATTTGGGTAAAACCATGTTTTACAAACTGCGTCCCAGTTTCGTTCTCTTCGATGATAAGTATATCAACTGACCTATACGTATTTCTTCTTGTGTCTCCCCCGATGTTGTGGACTGCACACGGATAGTGTTCTTGGGAACTAACTGTGTCTTCCCTTTCCCGCGTGGTTATATATATTATAATATATAGTTATATATAATATATAATATATATATATAATATATATATATAGATTATTATATTATATATATATATTATATATATATTTTTTTTTTTTTTTTTTTTTTTGCTTTGTCGCTGTCTCCCGGTTTGCGAGGTAGCGCAAGGAACAGACGAAAGAAATGGGCCAACCCACCCCCAGACACATGTATCTATACATAGTTCCTCACACGCAATTTTACATACCTACACAGCTTTCCATGGTTTACCCATGACGCTTCACATGCCCATGATTCAACCAACTGATAGCACGTCAACCCCGGTATACCACATCATCCATTTCACTTATTCCTTGCCCTCCTTTCACACTCTGCATTGTTCAGGCCCGATCACTACAAAATCTTTTTCACTCCATTCTCTTTCCACCTCATTTTGGTCTCCCACTTCTTACTCGTTTCCCTCCACCTCTACACA
>NC_092229.1:253337-298337 GCF_036320965.1 Panulirus ornatus
GTGCCGGCTATAATGTTTTCCACTGCAGAAACACTTAAACTGGTTACCCATTTCCTCACACATCCTTACGTCATCCTCAGTAATTCTACCTTCTGAATCCCTCAGCTTGATTTGCTGCTCTTTAAATGACAAATGACTCCTGATGAATTGATAAAAAAGTTTCGAATTTTCTCCTGCCTTATCCACAATATTACTCCTTTCTTGTTCTTGTATACTTATTCCTTGCTCTCTCATACCTTGTAAGTGCTGGCTGGCTGAAGTGTCATATATATTTCGCCACTGCATATGTCGAAGTTTTATTGCTTTTTGGCATCTTTCATCAATCCATTTTTCCCCTATCTTACCATTCCCTTTGTACTGAAGGCTAGAGGTACCCCTCTTCCCACTCCTTTTTTGTCTACTTCATACATAGAACCTCTCACCACAGAACTCTCGTTCCTGGCAACGTAACTACATCTACGAATCTCTCTATTCTCATTTTAGACTTGTTTCTCTTCTGTTCCTCTCATATCTTCACTCCAAACGTATGTACCTTTCCTTACTACTGGAAGCAGCACAGCCTTTGCCTTTAGGAGTCTAGAAAGGTCATGAGTAACACCAAGACTATCTTATTGTAACTGGCCTTGGGACAACCATAATTACGATAAATCCTTTCCTCTACGTGATCAGCTTTTGAGACATTTCGAAAAGACCCATCAAAACTTATTTGTCTTATAATGGATTCATCTTTTTTTCCTCTTATTATGTACCCCTTGAATTAACTTCGTTAATCTGAATTTTTCGTATCCAAGATCTATTCTTCTGAGTTCACGAAGATCCTGTCTCATCTCAGGACATCTTTCATGGTCATTAGATTGATCCTTAACCTTCTGAACTTCCAGCTATAATTATGTTAACTTCTGATCCTGTTTCGAAACCATTTCAAACAGCCTCTGAATTACTTATCACTGGGGTTTCCTGCTCGTTTCCTCCTTCTTGAGGACCTGGTCTTGGTCGATTTCTATATTTCAGTGAATTTCTAAACTCCCATAATTTATTTCCGAAGAATGAAAAGTGCCTATAACTTAAATTGTTTGCCTTTTAGTATGATATATCAATGGAGTATTTTGAATACTCAGCTGCACTGTTGCCTCATAGTTTTAATATTGTACCATCTATCTCGATTCTGACTTACACTCTTACGTTCTAATTCCTGGGAAAATTTCTACACTCTCACCATGTCATCCTGTCTTAACATTTACTGTATGATGATCTTTAAGTGTAGTTCTTTGAAAATTTTAGTACATTGAGGATGACAAAACTCTGATCATTCGACGTGAGCCTGAGTTTTCCCATCTCCCAACCTTTACCACACTCCCCATGACTGGCAGAGTCGAACTAAATTCCAAATATTATATCATTCAAGGGCCCCTATACTCTTGACTCTCGCCCTCACCTTGTCTACGATAGGCCTACTGAAGTATAGATTCTCTAGATTATTGAATATCAGCGTGGGGTCCACTGAGATCTTCAATTGAGCGATTCCCCATTTTGTGTGTGTGTGTGTGTGTGTGTGTGTGTGTGTGTGTGTGTGTGTGTCTGTGTGTGTGTGTCTGTGTGTGTGTGTGTGCGTGTGTGTCTGTGTGTGTGCCCTTTTGTTTCACGTTGTAGGAAGGAGAAAAATACATTTAATGTGGCCTACGTCAAAAATTCTATAGTACAGATTTTATCATGAGGTTTTTTGATAAAGAATTTGATCGGAGAACATATGATCATCATCATACCAAACTTGATATCATGAGAATATCATCTGTGATTTATACTCTCTATTTTCTGAAACTTGGTATAAGAATCTTTGGAGTATCTTGTCAACTGCTTCTAAATAATGAAGCTTTATTAAGTCACTCTCACTCTTTTCTCTCCTTTTAACTCTATGCATCATCATCTTATATTTTCATTTAACGCTAATCTTTCATAACAATTTAATCAATGCATTCAAGAAAATATATTGTTCAACTGTAAAACTTAGTTTAGGTGGAAGTTTTAGTCGCAGGAAAGACTCAAAGCATTTCTTTTTTTGCAATCTAGCAAAAGTTTTTCGCGAGATGCTTGATCTCTCTCTCTCTCTCTCTCTCTCTCTCTCTCTCTCTCTCTCTCTCTCTCTCTCTCTCTCTCTCTCTCTCTCTCTCTCTCTCTCTCTCTCTCTCTCTCTCTCTCTCTCTCTCTCTCTCTCTCTCTCTCTCTCTCTCTCTCCTCATTTTCTATTTGTTATACCTCACCTTATTCTCCACGCTTCTAATTTCATCCTCTGTTTGCTTCACTTCTCTCACCGCTTGTGTCTCCTCTCTCTCAGCACTTCTCCCCTCCCTCACCACTTGTCTCATCTCTCTCACAGCATATCCCTCCTCCCTCATTGCTTATCTCTCCTCTCTAACAGCATGTCTCCCCTCCTTTACTACTTGTCTCACCCCTCTCACTGCGTGTCCCTCCTCCCTCACTGCTTGTCTCACCTCCCTCACTGCGTGTCCCTTCTCCCTCACTTCTTGTCTCACCTTTTTCACTGCGTGTCCCTTCTCCTTCATTTCTTGTCTCACCTCTCTCACTGCGTGTCCCTCCTCCCTCACTGCTTGTCTCACCTCCCTCACTGCGTGTCCCTTCTCCCTCACTTCTTGTCTCACCTCTTTCACTGCGTGTCCCTCCTCCCTCACTGCTTGTCTCACCTCCCTCACTGAGTGTCCCTCCTCCCTCACTTCTCGTCTCACCTCTTTCACTGCGTGTCCCTCCTCCCTCATTCTTGTCTCACCTCTTTCAATACGTGTCCCTCCTCCCTCATTGCGTGTCCCTCCTCCATCACTGCTTGTCTCACCTCCCTCACTGCGTGTCCCTCCTCCCTCACTTCACTTCTTGTCTCACCTCTTTCACCGCGTGTCCCTCCTCCCTCACTTCTTGTCTCACCTCTTTCACTGCGTGTCCCTCCTTCTCACTGCTTGTCTCACCTCCCTCACTGAGTGTCCCTCCTCCCTCACTTCTCGTCTCACCTCTTTCACTGCGTGTCCCTTCTCCCTCATTCTTGTCTCACCTCTTTCACTACGTGTCCCTCCTCCCTCATTGCGTGTCCCTCCTCCATCACTGCTTGTCTCACCTCCCTCACTGCGTGTCCCTCCTCCCTCACTTCACTTCTTGTCTCACCTCCCTCACTGCGTGTCCCTTCTCCCTCACTTCTTGTCTCACCTCTTTCACTGCGTGTCCCTCCTCCCTCACTGCTTGTCTCACCTCCCTCACTGAGTGTCCCTCCTCACTCACTGCTTGTCTCACCTCCCTCACTGAGTGTCCCTCCTCCATCACTGCTTGTCTCACCTCCCTCACTGAGTGTCCCTCCTCCCTCACTTCTTGTCTCACCTCCCTCACTGCGTGTCCCTCCTCCCTCACTTCTTGTCTCACCTCTTTCACTGCGTGTCCCTCCTCCCTCAGTTCTTGTCTTACCTCTTTCACTGCGTGTCCCTTCTCCCTCACTTCTTGTCTCACCTCCCTCACTGCGTGTCCCTTCTCCCTCACTTCTTGTCTCACCTCTTTCACTGCGTGTCCCTCCTCCCTCACTGCTTGTCTCACCTCCCTCACTGCGTGTCCCTCCTCCCTCACTTCTTGTCTCACCTCGTTCACTGCGTGTCCCTTCTCCCTCATTCTTGTCTCACCTCTTTCACTGCGTGTCCCTTCTCCCTCATTCTTGTCTCACCTCCTCACTGGGTGTCCCTTCTCCCTCACTTCTTGTTTCACCTCCCTCACTGCGTGTCCTCCTCCTCACTGCTTGTCTCACCTCTCTCACTGCGTGTCCCTCCTCCCTCACTTCTTGTCTCACCTCCCTCACTGCGTGTCCCTCCTCCCTCACTGCTTGCCTCACCTCCCTCACTGCGTGTCCCTCCTCCCTCACTGCTTGTCTCACCTCTTTCACTACGTGTCCCTCCTCCCTCACTGCTTGTCTCACCTCCCTCACTGCGTGTCCCTCCTCCCTCACTTCTTGTCTCACCTCCCTCACTGCGTGTCCCTCCTGCCTCACTTCTTGTCTCACCTCTTTCACTGCGTGTCCCTCCTCCCTCACCTCTTGTCTCACCTCTTTCACTGCATGTCCCTCCTCCCTCACTTCTTGCCTCACCTCCCTCACTGCGTGTCCCTCCTCCCTCACTGCTTGTCTCACCTCTTTCACTGCGTGTCCCTCCTCCCTCACTGCTTGTCTCACTTCTTTCACTGCGTGTCCCTCCTCCGCACTGCTTGTCTCACCTCCCTCACTGCGTGTCCCTCCTCTCTCACTTCTTGTCTCACCTCCCCCACTGAGTGTCCCTCCTCCCTCACTTCTTGTCTCACCTCTTTCACTGCGTGTCCCTCCTCCCTCACTTCTTGTCTCGGCTCTTTCACTGCGTGTCCCTCCTCCCTCACTGCTTGTCTCACCTCTTTCACCGCGTGTCCCTCCTCCCTCACTGCTTGTCTCACCTCCCTCACTGCATGTCCCTCCTCCCTCACTGCTTGTCTCACCTCCCTCACTGCATGTCCCTCCTCCCTCACTGCTTGTCTCACCTCCCTCACTGCATATCCTCCTCCCTCATTGCTTGTCTCACCTCTTTCACTGCATGTCCCTCCTCCCTCACTTCTTGTCTCACCTCCCTCACTGCGTGTCCCTCCTCTCTCACTTCTTGTCTCATCCCTCTCGTTGTATGTCTTTCTTCATCACTGCTCATCAAAGCTCTCTCACTAAATGTCTCTTCTTTTTCTCCTCTCCCTTTACGTTTCACCTTCCCTCTATTCCCACTATCTGTCTTGCTCTTCTTTACGCTCGTTACCCCCTTTCACATCTCGTACTACATGTCTTACCACTACATAATATCTCTCATTTCCTGCTCCATCTCTGCCATTACGTGTGGCAATTTTTCCATGATGCATTCATTTCTTCGTCAAAATTTTCTCTTCATTCTCCCCCTCTCTCTTTCCTTTAACCAGAGTTCTCTCTGGATGCAATTCTACAGTCAGTAAGGAAAGAAATGTACTTACGGTAAAGCATGGCTCTTGCTTCCACGTTTCTCACCAGTTCGTCCGCTTTTACCTTACAGAGAAAAGTTGTGAACGATCACCCGTCGCCATGAGTACATATGTGTAACTATTTTTCGAATGACGACAAAAGAAAATTATAATCATGGAATATATCAGTTTCAGAATATCTTGTATCTTCTGCTGATCGGATGAATTTTGGTTATAAAGAAGTTGTTGAAAGGTGTTGAAAATTGCGATGTATATTTTGTTCTTACCCATACTCGAAGCACTACCAGCAAAAACAGGCAATGCAAAGCAATACGAAAGAATTCAGATTGGAAAAAAACTTTATCTACTAACGAGGATATTTGTGATAGTATAAGACAAGAGAGAACTCACAGATTAGTGAGGTAAGAGGAGAAAGACAGATATCTCCTAGGAAAAGATTATGGAAGTAATTTTTCATGTGACAATAGAGTTACAATTAATATCAGTCGTAGATTTGAAGTGAATATCCATCACGTCTATTCGCAGGTGTATTTATAGCGTTACTTTCAACCCCACTGCTTGGTAAGTCCTTTCATAGGTTGACAATTTTCTTGAAAAATCACTTTGTCTCATTAGAGATGAAACGTTTGCTCAACAACGTCATTCATTACTACAAGGAAAATCCGACGAAACTGTCCTTGATAAGTTCCTTATCTCGAAATTATCGAAGCCTTTGATAATTTTGAATACAAATATTCGATACCTATTAACCATCTTACTTCTAAGGTAAATAGATTATAAGTCGTTTAGTTGGCTTTTATAGGAATTTGCTTTTCAATCTCAGAAATATCTCGGTAACTCTTTTTTGTACTCTCTCCGTTTTATCTTTTTGTTTTTAATTATGATGACCAAAACTGAACACGGTATTCAAGATGAGGACGCACTAAAGTCTTGTAAAGAGTGATGATAATTTTCCTGGAAATAAACATAAAAGCCCCGCCCAATGGTCGCCCGTGTTCCTGATTCTGTACAATGCGTTGACATTAGGTCACCAGAGATAATCACCCACAAATCTTTTAGTCATTTAACCTTTTGTAGTTCAAAAAGACTGATAATCTAGCTTGCCTCTTCGTTTTACAACCGATACATAAATCTTTGCACCATTCCATATGAAGAAGCTTCATTTGCCACCTGTAAGCCCATTCCATCAGTTTATCTATGTCATTTTCAAGCTTTTAGTTTTTCTAGTACATTAATTTCACAGCATAATGTCATCAGCCAACTTTGATATCTTACACAACTGCTCATTACTCTAAGTTTACTGATCCTCAGACCTAACCGAGATCTTTAAAGCCTCCTCTCCAACAGACTTGATAATATACCAAACTTCCACATTCAACATTCCTACTCATGAACATTCCTAGTGCTTAAGAATATTTTCAACCATTACGCCTATCTTATCCCTCAGACCCCAACTCTTCTCACTTCCTCCCATATCCTACTCGATGAAATGGTTCACATTAGAGTCAACCAACCTATCACATTCTCATTCAACATATTCAGCTTCAGATTCAGTCACTCCTCAGCCACTCTGCACAAACACCTCACACATCACACCTTTCATGGCTTTAACGAGTCACACTTAATCCGTCTCCTACTGCCCCAGTACAATGATAGTCATAATAGACATCAATAACGCATTGGACACCATGCTTCGACATATCCTAACACAACAAATACATGACACCATAATTCACAAAGCAATGGCAGAAAGCGGTCAGCTAACCTCCCTGTTGGCCATCAGGCGAGTAATAAATGCCTCACTTCCAAAACCCTGAAGTTCTGCTGTAGAGGTTCCCCATAAAGCAGTCCTTTCAATAGCGCTGTTCACTCTTTACTTACATAAGCTCCTTTCACACACTGTAAACATAATTTAGAAGTTCTCTAAAACAAGCATAACCTCATTTCCATTACAGGAGATAAAGTCGCATAAGCAACAAAAACATGTAGTGCTACATCTCACGGGTAGAACACTGCCACATTCAGAATGGAATGTCTGCTTTACCACTTATGTCCACACTTTCCATCTCAACCCCTGACAAACGTGATTCCATCCTGCATCCCATCGTCACCCAGAATGACCACAAACACCAACTCAACAATGCTTGGTGTACCAAGCCATACGGAGTTCACATCACTTTCATTCCCCACACTAGCAACAAGGCAGTTCTTTCCCTGTTCATGTCGCTACCTCGCTAATGCAGAAAATGGTGAACAATTAGGAACAAACATGCAAATAGACAGACAAATAAATAGACACTTTAATGGGGATGTTTAGCCCCTGAGAATATCCAGCCCTTCTTTGAATTTAAGCTTTTTTTCACTTATTAACTAGTTACTATCATGACCTCCTAGTATTGTAATAGCTGTGTATTTTCAGGTGAATGGCTAATTTACCTGTGGGCGTCGAGGCCGTGGCGTGGTAGGCAGAGACGCTGATCATGGGACCACATCACGTGATTATTGGATGTGGAAAGACTGCGTGGGCTTTAGACAACAGGAACAACAATCATGAAACGGAATAGCCTTAATAGAACGATTAACTTTATTAACTGATACACTAAACCTGAAAACCTCGACCGAAGAATTACTTCTACTGAACAAGTAACGCGACTTCCTTTGCTGTCAGAGAAAATACATTGATAGCTGTGAGATCCATAACTGTGGACCAGTTTGAATAACCTCTCATTAAATTGGAAAATTCACAGTCTTACATATCTTAAGGATACCATCTCTGAAAAAGGAGTACCTCGGAAAATGTGGAATGAGGGTATTTACAGGTGTAGGCCTGAGGACTATGGGTGATGATGGAAAACACGCTTATATCCAAGAGTCAATGAGGGAAAGAGTCTATTAGAAATAATCTTTTAGGACTTTTCTGAATGTCAATGTATAAAATGGAATTCATAAAGCAATAGAAAGCCATAGAGGAATAAATCTATCTTGCTTGTAATGGGAGTGGATGATGGAAGCAACGTAACTCGTGTCCGAGACGGGAACGATAGTCTTGCAATGTTTCCTCCAAGGATCGGGAAAGACATGAAGTGAATAGCAATAATGGAAAAGTAGGGATGCCTCGTCGTCGATGGGATTAGACCTTGCGAGGATCCTGAATCAGAACCGAAGTATAAGGAATGTATATCATTTCCCAGCAATTCTAGTCTCAGACAGATGAAATATCCTCCATGGATAAGTGGTCTGGAACTGGGCAGATAAAACTTTACAGTTGACGGTGTACTCCACGGGAAGAACATCAACGTGGGATAGACCATTACGACCAAGGACCAGACAGTACCATTATGATCAAGATATGGTCCACTCTAACCGAACGGCTGTCATCTACATTCCATTTAGTAGGAAATGGATGTGATGTAGAATATGTGTCCACCCAGGATCTTCTGCCAGTAAGCCCAGGGATTAATCTATTCCAAGAGACATCAAATGAAAAAATTTAGACAGTAATGGCGAGGAGGACAGGCAATGATACCAAGCCCAAACTATCCACATGGAATGAAAGGTACGCTGTGTATATAAAAGAGATGTTTCAGTAATAGTACTGAAGTTATATGTGGTAACTTGCACGATGAAGAGAATGTGAGGAGCACATCAGATGTCTTGGGATGTGGCAGTGGCCATGTAAGACTACTGGGGCAAATAATGTTCCGTAATATTCAGATTCCTTCCAGCATGTAAGATATCAAAAACGAATCATAGCGTATATGTTGTTTCCTTTTTAAGTAATCAAAGATGAAATATAAAACACTTGAAGTAAAAAGTATAAAAAGTAAGCAAGTTTTCCCAAAACAAGACAATCACCATCAATTTACGGTGAAAATCGTAAAATGCTCAAAATTGAATAATCATGGAAACAAAACGAACACTAGATGAATGACAGAGCTACAAAATAACCCAAATTGTAACTGAAATATTTCAGAATCCTGCAGATTGCATGCATCCTCATGGCGGCCATAAAATGAGCTTGTTGTAAACAGGCTACTTAGTATGAAAAACGGGCAAACGTAAAACTTTGTCTTGTACCTCATGAACATAAACAAGGTACCCAGGGAAGGAATATCTCAAAAATAAAGATATAGGATACGATATTAATGCTGAAGAGAGAGAGAGAGAGAGAGAGAGAGAGAGAGAGAGAGAGAGAGAGAGAGAGAGAGAGAGAGAGAGAGAGAGAGAGAGAGCACGCTAGAATAATTCTGTCGAATGACAGCTGTCACTTTTCTATGCTTGAAGAAATTGTTTAGGGGATCTTAACTGGAATTGAATTGATGGGAATTTTAAACCTGAAGACTCATATGTCTAAGTCATAGACCCACAAGGCAGAAAGCATCGAAAAAAATCAAGTCACTCAGGGAAGAAAGGCACTTAGAATTCAGTGAATAAATATCAGACTTCCAAAAGTGTCGATTAGTGGGACTTTGTTTTGACACTTTGGAAGTTAACATCCACTATCCCTGATTAGAGCCTCGGGAAATGGCTGCAAAAAAAATGACCATGAAATAGGTCATATTTCTGATGAATCGGGACTGAATGCTGGTCCAGTTAGAAAACGTTAAATCTGTATTAATCCATGTTTGATAGGAGGCAGAGATGGTATCTCATTCAAGTCGCTGGTTGATTGGTAGGATTGGTCGACGATGTTGATGGCAGAGTCTACTGAACCATGGATATGACCATTGTGCTTATCTAGGACATACTAACTTCCAAAAAAAAAACGAAAATCATTATTGGAAAGGATAATTAAGTGTTAAGAATTTGGATGGCAAAAGTATAAGATATAGGTAACAGTGATTGTCTCTGACTGACAGAGAGAGAGAGAGAGAGAGAGAGAGAGAGAGAGAGAGAGAGAGAGAGAGAGAGAGAGAGAGAGAGAGAGAGAGAGAGAGAGAGAGAGAGAGAGTCATTATGCATCAAGTTTCCTGCTGCCAAGCCTTACCCCATTCACCGAGAGATACAATTAGTATAAACGTCAGACGGGAACCAAACCAGTCCCACTGACCTGATATTTATGCGTTTTATTCATGAATGTGAAAAGGCTGGATGTGGGATTATACAAAGGCAGACGAACGGTGATTGCCTTCAGTTTGGCAGGAATTCTGCTCGGGTTAGCTAAACCGTGTTATATATTTTTCTCTCGTGCATTTCTGGGAAGCATTGTAATAAATTCCTTGAACTGGCTTTATGATCCATAGACTCTAGGTAGTCACTGAACGAAAAAAATCACTTCATTTTCGTGCGTATAAGAGATCAGAAAACAACATTCGGGGAATTGCCAACTAAAGTTCATTTCATTACTCGTCGCTGTCCAGCCCGAGGACGCTCAATGGAGAAACTTGGAGAAGGTGCCTGGCTGTTGACACCGGTCCATGATAGTCTGACTGCTCGACGCCAAAGGACTTTCCTCGTTCCGAACGGTTTTTTCGGTTTTTTACTCTGGTGATCTCAATGTGTACGCAAACAGGACCAGTAAACAAACAAATACTCATAACATATTGTCGAAATATATAAATCGATATGAATATAAAGAATCACTAATCGCACATTCTTTAATCCCAAGATTAAGGAATTAATTTGACTCTCTTACTAGTCACAAATGCGCCAGGTGATAATTGAAGTATTAATACTTTAAAAGATGCGTAAATAGGTCTGAAATTTGCAAATGGCGTCCTAGCTTCGTCTCTTCGATGTATATCAACTGACTGTTATATTTCTCTCTTGTGTCTCCCCTGATGTGATTATTACACGTAAGTGCACTTGGGAACCAATGGTGTTTCATTTCCCCGTGGACTCATAAGAATATCTTGATCACGCGCAAAATTGTGATCCTTTCCAATATATATATATATATATTTTTTTCTTTCTTTTAAACTATTCGCCATTTCCCGCGTTAGCGAGGTAGCGCTAAGAACAGAGGACTGGGCCTTTTTTGGAATATCCTCAACTGGCCCCCTCTGTTCCTTCTTTTGGAAAATTTAAAAAAAAAAAAAAAAAAAAAAAAAAAAAAAAAAAAAAAGGTATTAAGAATATATGGTGTGGGAGGCAAGTTGTTAGAAGCAGTGAAAAGTTTTTATCGAGGATGTATGGCATGTGTACGTGTAGGAAGAGAGGAAAGTGATTGGTTCTCAGTGAATGTAGGTTTGCGGCAGGGGTGTGTGATGTCTCCATGGTTGTTTAATTTGTTTATGGATGGGGTTGTTAGAGAGGTAAATGCAAGAGTTTTGGAAAGAGGGGCAAGTATGAAGTCTGTTGGGGATGAGAGAGCTTGGGAAGTGAGTCAGTTGTTGTTCGCTGATGATACAGCGCTGGTGGCTGATTCATGTGAGAAACTGCAGAAGCTGGTGACTGACTTTGGTAAAGTGTGTGAAAGAAGAAAGTTAAGAGTAAATGTGAATAAGAGCAAGGTTATTAGGTACAGTAGGGTTGAGGGTCAAGTCAACTGGGAGGTAAGTTTGAATGGAGAAAAACTGGAGGAAGTAAAGTGTTTTAGATATCTGGGAGTGGATCTGGCAGCGGATAGAACCATGGAAGCGGAAGTGGATCATAGGGTGGGGGAGGGGGCGAAAATCCTGGGGGCCTTGAAGAATGTGTGGAAGTCGAGAACATTATCTCGGAAAGCAAAAATGGGTATGTTTGAAGGAATAGTGGTTCCAACAATGTTGTATGGTTGCGAGGCGTGGGCTATGGATAGAGTTGTGCGCAGGAGGATGGATGTGCTGGAAATGAGATGTTTGAGGACAATGTGTGGTGTGAGGTGGTTTGATCGAGTAAGTAACGTAAGGGTAAGAGAGATGTGTGGAAATAAAAAGAGCGTGGTTGAGAGAGCAGTAGAGGGTGTTTTGAAATGGTTTGGGCACATGGAGAGAATGAGTGAGGAAAGATTGACCAAGAGGATATATGTGTCGGAGGTGGAGGGAACGAGGAGAAGTGGGAGACCAAATTAGTGGTGGAAAGATGGAGTGAAAAAGATTTTGTGTGATCGGGGCCTGAACATGCAGGAGGGTGAAAGGAGGGCAAGGAATAGAATGAATTGGATCGATGTGGTATACCGGGGTTGACGTGCTGTCAGTGGATTGAATCAGGGTATGTGAAGCGTCTGGGGTAAACCATAGAAAGCTGTGTAGGTATGTATATTTGCGTGTGTGGACGTATGTATATACATGTGTATGGGGGTGGGTTGGGCCATTTCTTTCGTCTGTTTCCTTGCGCTACCTCGCAAACGCGGGAGACAGCGACAAAGCAAAAAAAAAAAGAAAAAAAAAAAAATATATATATATATATATATATATATATATATATATATATATATATGAGAACTGCTATTGACGTTTGTGTGAATAAATTGTACATTTCCTTTTCCATAGCCAGAGGTTGAACCATTATGTGACATTCATTTTTTCATTCATTTCAAGCTAAAAGTTTGTTTTCTAAATTGTTTCTTACATTTTTCATATGTATATATATGTATGTGTGTGTGTGTGTGTGTATGTGCGTATGTGTGTGTATGTGTGTCTGTGTGTATATGTATATATATATGTATATTATCCCTGGGGATAGGGGTGAAAGAATACTTCCCACGTATTCCTCGCGTGTCGTAGAAAGCGACTAGAGGGGACGGGAGCGGGGGTCCGGAAATCCTCCCCTCCTTGTATTAACTTTCTAAAATGGGAAACAGAAGAAGGAGTCACGCGGGGAGTGCTCAGCCTCCTCGAAGGCTCAGAGTGGGGTGCCTAAATGTGTGTGGATGTAACCAAGATGTGAAAAAAGGAGAGATAGGTAGTATGTTTGAGGAAAGGAACCTGGATGTTTTGGCTCTGAGTGAAACGAAGCTCAAGGGTAAAGGGGAAGAGTGGTTTGGAAATGTCTGGGGAGTGAAGTCAGGGGTTAGTGAGAGGACAAGAGCAAGGGAAGGAGTAGCAATACTCCTGAAACAGGAGTTTTGGGAGTATGTGATAGAATGTAAGAAAGTAAATTCTCGATTAATATGGGTAAAATTGAAAGTTGATGGAGAGAGGTGGGTGATTATTGGTGCATATGCACCTGGGCATGAGAAGAAAGATCATGAGAGGCAAGTGTTTTGGGAGCAGCTGAATGAGTGTGTTAGCGGTTTTGATGCACGAGACCGGGTTATAGTGATGGGTGATTTGAATGCAAAGGTGAGTAATGTGGCAGTTGAGGGAATAATTGGTATGCATGGGGTGTTCAGTGTTGTAAATGGAAATGGTGAAGAGCTTGTAGATTTATGTGCTGAAAAAGGACTGATGATTGGGAATACCTGGTTTAAAAAGCGAGATATACATAAGTATACTTATTTAAGTAGGAGAGATGGCTTGAGAGCGTTATTGGATTACGTGTTAATTGACAGGCGTGCGAAAGAGAGACTTTTGGATGTTAATGTGCTGAGAGGTGCAACTGGAGGGATGTCTGATCATTATCTTGTGGAGGCTAAGGTGAAGATTAGTATGGGTTTTCAGAAAAGAGGAGTGAATGTTGGGGTGAAGAAGGTGGTGAGAGTAAGTGAGCTTGGGAAGGAGACCTGTGTGGGGAAGTACCAGGAGAGACTGTGTACAGAATGGAAAAAGGTGAGAACAATGGAAGTAAGGGGAGTGGGGGAGGAATGGGATGTATTTAGGGAATCAGTGATGGATTGCGCAAAAGATGCTTGTGGCATGAGAAGAGTGGGAGGTGGGCTGTTTAGAAAGGGTAGTGAGTGGTGGGATGAAGAAGTAAGAGTATTAGTGAAAGAGAAGAGAGAGGCATTTGGACGATTTTTGCAGGGAAAAAATGCAATTGAGTGGGAGAAGTATAAAAGAAAGAGACAGGAGGTCAAGAGAAAGGTGCAAGAGGTGAAAAAAAGGGCAAATGAGAGTTGGGGTGAGAGACTATCAGTAAATTTTAGGGAGAATAAAAAGATGTTCTAGAAGGAGGTAAATAGGGTGCGTAAGACAAGGGAGCAAATGGGAACTTCAGTGAAGGGCGTAAATGGGGAGGTGATAACAAATAGTGGTGATGTGAGAAGGAGATGGAATGAGTATTTTGAAGGTTTGTTGAATGTGTCTGATGACAGAGTGGCAGATATAGGGTGTTTGGGTCGAGGTGGTGTGCAAAGTGAGAGGGTTAGGGAAAATGATTTGGTAAACAGAGAAGAGGTAGTAAAAGCTTTGCGGAAGATGAAAGCCGGCAAGGCAGCAGGTTTGGATGGTATTGCAGTGGAATTTATTAAAAAAGGGGGTGACTGTATTGTTGACTGGTTGGTAAGGTTATTTAATGTATGTATGACTCATGGTGAGGTGCCTGAGGATTGGCGGAATGCGTGCATAGTGCCATTGTACAAAGGCAAAGGGGATAAGAGTGAGTGCTCAAATTACAGAGGTATAAGTTTGTTGAGTATTCCTGGTAAATTATATGGGAGGGTGTTGATTGAGAGGGTGAAGGCATGTACAGAGCATCAGATTGGGGAAGAGCAGTGCGGTTTCAGAAGTGGTAGAGGATGTGTGGATCAGGTGTTTGCTTTGAAGAATGTATGTGAGAAATACTTAGAAAAGCAAAGGGATTTGTATGTAGCATTTATGGATCTGGAGAAGGCATATGATAGAGTTGATAGAGATGCTCTGTGGAAGGTATTAAGAATATATGGTGTGGGAGGCAAGTTGTTAGAAGCAGTGAAAAGTTTTTATCGAGGATGTAAGGCATGTGTACGTGTAGGAAGAGAGGAAAGTGATTGGTTCTCAGTGAATGTAGGTTTGCGGCAGGGGTGTGTGATGTCTCCATGGTTGTTTAATTTGTTTATGGATGGGGTTATTAGGGAGGTAAGTGCAAGAGTCCTGGAAAGAGGGGCAAGTATGAAGTCTGTTGGGGATGAGAGAGCTTGGGAAGTGAGTCAGTTGTTGTTCGCTGATGATACAGCGCTGGTGGCTGATTCATGTGAGAAACTGTAGAAGCTGGTGACTGAGTTTGGTAAAGTGTGTGGAAGAAGAAAGTTAAGAGTAAATGTGGATAAGAGTAAGGTTATTAGGTACAGTAGGGTTGAGGGTCAAGTCAATTGGGAGGTGAGTTTGAATGGAGAAAAACTGGAGGAAGTGAAGTGTTTTAGATATCTGGGAGTGGATCTGTCAGCAGATGGAACCATGGAAGCGGAAGTGGATCATAGGGTGGGGGAGGGGGCGAAAATTTTGGGAGCCTTGAAAAATGTGTGGAAGTCGAGAACATTATCTCGGAAAGCAAAAATGGGTATGTTTGAAGGAATAGTGGTTCCAACAATGTTGTATGGTTGCGAGGCGTGGGCTATGGATAGAGTTGTGCGCAGGAGGATGGACGTGCTGGAAATGAGATGTTTGAGGAAAATGTGTGGTGTGAGGTAGTTTGATCGAGTAAGTAACGTAAGGGTAAGAGAGATGTGTGGAAATAAAAAGAGCGTGGTTGAGAGAGCAGAAGAGGGTGTTTTGAAATGGTTTGGGCACATGGAGAGAATGAGTGAGGAAAGATTGACCAAGAGGATATATGTGTCGGAGGTGGAGGGAACGAGGAGAAGAGGGAGACCAAATTGGAGGTGGAAAGATGGAGTGAAAAAGATTTTGTGTGATCGGGGCCTGAACATGCAGGAGGGTGAAAGGAGGGCAAGGAATAGAGTGAATTGGAGCGATGTGGTATACAGGGGTTGACGTGCTGTCAGTGGATTGAATCAAGGCATGTGAAGCGTCTGGGGTAAACCATGGAAAGCTGTGTAGGTATGTATGTTTGCGTGTGTGGACGTGTGTATGTACATGTTTATGGGGGGGGGTTGGGCCATTTCTTTTGTCTGTTTCCTTGCGCTACCTCGCAAACGCGGGAGACAGCGACAAAGTATAAAAAAAAAAAAAAAAAAAAAATATATACATATATATATATATATATATATATATATATATATATATATATATATATATATATATATGAGAGGATCTAAATTTTGCTCATAATCAAGTATATTCCCATGAATCCACGTGAAAAAAAAGAACACGAAAAATTCCCAAGTGCACTTTTGTATAATACTCTCATCACTAGGGGAGATAAAAGAAAGAAATTTAACAGTCACTTGATATGCAATGAAAAGACGTAGCTAGGACGCCATTTGGTAAACAAGTGATTGTCCAAAACAGGACAATCACTTGTTTACCATTTATCAAATGACTTGTGAAACTGGAAGTCGATGGAGAGAGATGGATGATTATTGGCGCCGATGCAATTGGTAATAAAATGGATGATCATGAGAGGCAAGAGTTTTGGGAGCAGCTGAGTGTGTGTGTTAGCAGCTTTGACGCATGAGACCGGGTTATGGTGATGGGTGATTTTAATGTAAAGTTGAGTAATGTGGCACTTGAGGGTATAATTGGTGTACATGAGGTGTTCAGTGTTGTAAATGGAAATGATGAGGAGCTTGTAGATTTGTGTGCTGAAAAAGACGGGTGATTGGGAATACCTGGTTTAAAAAGAGAGATATACATAAGCATACTTATGTAAGAAGGAAAAATGGCCAGAGGGCGTTATAGGATTTCGTGTTAATTGATAGGCGAGTGAAAGAGAGTCTTTCGGATGTTAATGCGCTAAGAGAGGCAACTGATGTGATGTCTGATCATTATCTTGTGAAGGCGAAGGTGAAGATTTGTAGAGGTTTTCAGAAAAGAAGAGAAAATGTTGTGGTGAAGACAGTGGTGAGAGTAAGTGAGCTTGGAAAGGAGACTTGTGTGAGAAAATACCAGGAGAGATTGAATGCAGAAGGGAAAAAGGTGAGAGAAAATGACGTAAGGGGAGTGGGGGAGGAATGAGATGTATTTAGGGAAGCAAAAGATGAGTGTTGCATGAGAGAGGTGGGATGTGGGCAGATTAGAAAGAGTAGTGAGTGGTGGGATGAAGGAGTAATGTTGTTAGTGAAAGAGAAGAGAGAGGCATTTGGACGATCATTGCAGGGAAATAGTGTAAATGACTGGGAGATGTATAAAAGAAAGAGGCAAGAGGTCAAAATAAAGGTGCAAGAGGAAAAAAAGAGGGCAAATGAGAGTTGGGGTGAGAGAGTATCATCAAATTTCAGGGAGAATAAAAAGAAGATGTTTGGGAAGGAGGTGAATAAATTGCGTGAAACAAGAAAACAAATGGCAATATCGGTGAATGTGGCAAATGGGAAGGTAATAAAAAGTAATGGTGAAGTGAGAGGGAGAAGGAAAGAGTATTTTGAGGATTTGTTGAATGCGTTTGATGAGAGAGTGGCAGATATAGGGTGTTTTCTTCGAGATGGTGTACGAAGTGAGAGGGTCAGAGAGAATGATTTGGTAAACAGATAAAATGTAGAGAAAGCTTTGCGGAAGATGAAAGCCGGCAAGGTGGCGGGTTTGGATGGAATCGCTGTGGAGTTTACTTAAAAACAGGGTGACTGTGTTGTTGATTGGTTGGTTAGGATATTCAATATATGTATAGTTCATGGTGAAGTGCTTGAGGATTGGCGGAATGCATGTATAGTGCCAATGAACAAGGGCAAAGGGGATAAAGGTGAGTGTTCAAATTACAGAGGTATAAGTTTGTTGAGTATTACTGGGAAATTATATGGGAGGGTATTGATTGATAGAGTCAAGACATGTACAGAGCATCAGATTGAGGAGGAGCAGTGTGGTTTCAGAAGTGGTAGAGGATGTATGGATCAGGTGATTGCTTTGAAGAGTGTACGTGAGAAATACTTAGAAAAGCAGACGGAATTGTATGTAGCCTTTATGGATCTGGAGAAGGCATATGATAGAGTTGATAGCGATGCTCTGTGGAACAAATTAAGAGTATATGGTGTGGAAGGTAAGTTGCTAGAGGCAGTGAGAAACTTTTATTGAATATGTAATGCATATGCACGAGTAGAAAGAGAAAAGAGTGATTGGTTCTCAGAGAATTTTGGTTTGCGGCAGGGGTGCGTGATGTTTCCATGGCTGTTTAATTTGTTTAATGGATGGGGTTCTTAGGGAGGTAAATGTTGAAGGCAACATTCACATTAAGGGATTTAAGCTACTTGGGAAGTAAAACAAAATTATTATTAAAAGGGAGAACTAAAAGATTCTTAGTGTCAATGCGAGGTTTGGGCTCAACTCGATAAAATGATCTCTTTGCTAACTTAAGGGATTTATGAATGAAAGATCTAGGATACTTTAAATTAGATCCAATAGAATATATCTTCTTTAACTCATCATAAATAAACTCTGGACTGCAAATATGTAATGCCCTAAGAAACATAGATTGAAATGAAGATAATTCAACTCTGTCATGTTGATATGAGTGATAATGGATATATGAGAATACATTGGTAGATTTTCTGTATATACTAAACTTAAACTTATTACCTTGCCTATGGATCATGCAATCTGAAATTGGTAACATAACATTATTTTCATTTTCTACAGTAAATTTGATGGAAGGTACTAAATTGTTAAGCAAGGGGAGAAATATTTGTAAATTTTCATTTGTTGGCCAAAGATAAAGAACATCATCTACATACCTAAACCAAATTGCATTAGAAGGTAAGATATCCTTTAGTAATTTTGTTTCAAAAAATTTCATTTAAAGATTACTTAGTACAGGTGAAAGAGGGTTACCCATTGCCACATCAAATTTTTGAACATAATAATCTCCATTGAATTGAAATGCACAGCCTTTTATACACAATTTCATCAGTTCAATGAAAACAGTCTTTGAAGCAGGTAAATGAATATCATCCAAGAAATCAAATAAATATTCTAAAAGGTCATCAACTGGAACTTTAATGAAAAGTGAGGAAACATTAAAGCTAATTAGTGAAAATAATTTTGGTATGTTACCGTATTTAGATTGCATGATCCATGGGCAAGGGAACAAGTTTAAGTTTAGCATATACAAAAAATCTACAATATATGCTCATATATCCATTATCACTCATATCAACATGACAGAGTTAAATTATCATCATTTCAATCTATGTTTCTTTGGGCATTACGTGTTTACAGTCCAGAGTTTATTGATGATGAGTTTGAGAATATATATTCTGTCATATGTATGTTAAAATACCCTAGAACTTTCAACGAAAATTGCCTTAAGTTAGCAAAGAAATAATTTTATAGAGTTGAGCCCAAACATACCATATATATAACATATATATGTATATATATATATATATATATATATATATATATATATATATATATATATATATATATATATATATATATATATATATATATATATATATATATATATATATATATATATATATATATATATATATATATATATATATATATATATGTACATATATATATATATATATATATATATATATATATATATATATATATATATATATATATATATATATATATATATATATATATATATATTTTTTTTTTTTTTTTTTTTTTTAACTATTCGCCATTTCCCGCGTTAGCAAGGTAGCGTTAAGAACAGAGGACTGGGCCTTTGTGGAATATCCTCACCTGGCCCCCCTCTGTTCCTTCTTTTGGAAAATTAAAAAAAAAAAACGAGAGGGGAGGATTTCCAGCCTCCCGCTCCCTCCCCTTTTAGTCGCCTTCTACGACACGCAGGGAATACGTGGGAAGTACTCTTAATCCCCTATCCCCAGGGATAATATATATATATATATATTTTTTTTTTCATACTATTCGCCATTTCCCGCATTTGCGAGGTAGCGTTAAGAACAGAGGACTGGGCCTTAGAGGGAAAATCCTCACCTGGCCCCCTTCTCTGTTCCCTCTTTTGGAAAATTAAAAAAAACGAGAGGGGAGGATTTCCAGCCACCCACTCCCTCCCCTTTTAGTCGCCTTCTACGACACGCAGGGAATACGTGGGAAGTATTCTTTCTCCCCTATCCCCAGGGATATATATATATATATATATATATATATATATATATATATATATATATATATATATATATATATATATATATATATATATATATATATATATATATATATACATATATATATATATATATATATATATATATATATATATATATATATATATATATATATATATATATATATATATATATATATATGTATATATATATATATATATATATATATATATATATATATATATATATATATATATATTTTTTTTTTTTTTTTTTTTTTTTTTTTATCCTTTGTCGCTGTCTCCCGCGTTTGCGAGGTAGCGCAAGGAAACAGACGAAAGAAATGGCCCAACCCCCCCCCCCCCCCATACACATGTACATACGTCCACACACGCAAATATACATACCTACACAGCTTTCCATGGTTTACCCCAGACGCTTCACATGCCTTGATTCAATCCACTGACAGCACGTCAACCCCTGTATACCACATCGCTCCAATTCACTCTATTCCTTGCCCTCCTTTCACCCTCCTGCATGTTCAGGCCCCGATCACACAAAATCTTTTTCACTCCATCTTTCCACCTCCAATTTGGTCTCCCTCTTCTCCTCGTTCCCTCCACCTCCGACACATATATCCTCTTGGTCAATCTTTCCTCACTCATTCTCTCCATGTGCCCAAACCATTTCAAAACACCCTCTTCTGCTCTCTCAACCACGCTCTTTTTATTTCCACACATCTCTCTTACCCTTACGTTACTCACTCGCTCAAACCACCTCACACCACACATTGTCCTCAAACATCTCATTTCCAGCACATCCATCCTCCTGCGCACATCTCTATCCACAGCCCACGCCTCGCATCCATACAACATTGTTGGAACCACTATTCCTTCAAACATACCCACTTTTGCTTTCCGAGATAATGTTCTCGACTTCCACACATTTTTCAAGGCTCCCAAAATTTTCGCCCCCTCCCCCACCCTATGATCCACTTCCGCTTCCATGGTTCCATCCGCTGACAGATCCACTCCCAGATATCTAAAACACTTCACTTCCTCCAGTTTTTCTCCATTCAAACTCACCTCCCAATTGACTTGACCCTCACCCCTACTGTACCTAATAACCTTGCTCTTATTCACATTTACTCTTAACTTTCTTCTTCCACACACTTTACCAAACTCAGTATAATTAACATATATATATATATATGGAGAAAAACTGGAGGAAGTAAAGTGTTTTAGATATCTGGGAGTGATCTGGCAGCGGATGGAGCCATGGAAGCAGAAGTGAATATTAGGGTGTGGGAGGGGGCGAAAATCCTGGGAGCCTTGAAGAATGTGTGGAAGTCGAGAACATTATCTCCGAAAGCAAAAATGGCTAAGTTTGAAGGAATAGTGGTTCCAACAATGTTGTATGGTTGCGAGGCGTAGGTTATGGATAGAGTTGTGCGCAGGAGGGGAGATGTGCTGGAAATGAGATGTTTGAGGACAATGTGTGTTGTGAGGGGCTTTAATCGAGTAAGTAATGTAAGGGTAAGAGAGATGTGTGGAAATAAAAAGAGCGTGGTTGAGAGAGCAGAAGAGGGTGTTTTGAAATGGTTTGGGCACATGGAGAGAATGAGTGAGGAAAGATTGACCAGGAGGATATATGTGCCGGAGGTGGAGGGAACGAGAAGAAGTGGGAGACCAATTTGGAGGTGGAAACACGGAGTGAAAAAGATTTTGAGTCATCGGGGCTTGAACATGCAGAAGGGTGAAAGGCGGGCAAAGAATAGAGTGAATTGGATCGATGTGGTATACTAGGGTCGACGTGCTGTCAATGGATTGAATCAGGGCATGTGAAGCGTCTGGGGTAAACCATGGAAAGTTGTGTGCGGCCTGGATGTGGAAAGGGAGCTGTGGTTTCGGGCATTATTGCATGACAGCTAGAGACTGAGTGTGAACGAATGGGGCCTTTGTTGTCTTTGCCTAGCGCTACCTCGCACACATGAGGGGGAAGGGGGATGTTATTCCATGTGTGGTGAGATGGCATGAATTGTGTGCATGTGTATATATGTATTTGTCTGTGTGTGTAGATATGTGCGTACATTAAGATGTATGGGTATACATATTTGAGTGTGTGGACGTGTTTGCATATACATGTGTATGGGGGTGGGTTGGGCCATTTCTTTCGTCTGTTTCCTTGCGCTACCTCGCAAACGCGGGAGACAGCGACACAGGAAAAAAAATACTCACTCGATCTCCTTTTCACATAACCACTACTTGTTATCACCTCCCCATTACCCTTCTTCACTGAAGTTCCCATTTGCTCCTTTGTCTTACGCAACTTATTTATCTCTTTCCAAAATATCTTTTTATTCCCCCTAAAATTTAACGATACTCTCTCACCCCAACTCTTATTTGCCCTCTTTTTAACCTCTTGTACCTTTCTCTTGACCACCTGTCTCTTTCTTTTATACATCTCCCATTCATTTGCATTTTTTCCCTGCAAAAATTGTCCAAATGCCTCTCTCGTCTCTTACAATAATAATCTTAATTCTTCATCACACCACTCACTACCCTTTTTAATCAACCCACTTCCCACGCTTCTCATGCCACAAGCATATATATATATATATATATATATATATATATATATATATATATATATATATATATATATATATATATATATATATATATATATATATATATATTTTTTTTTTTTTTTTTTTTTTATACTTTGTCGCTGTCTCCCGCGTTTGCGAGGTAGCGCAAGGAAACAGACAAAAGAAATGGCCCAACCCCCCCCCCCCATACACATGTACATACACACGTCCACACACGCAAACATACATACCTACACAGCTTTCCATGGTTTACCCCAGACGCTTCACATGCCTTGATTCAATCCACTGACAGCACGTCAACCCCTGTATACCACATCGCTCCAATTCACTCTATTCCTTGCCCTCCTTTCACCCTCCTGCATGTTCAGGCCCCGATCACACAAAATCTTTTTCACTCCATCTTTCCACCTCCAATTTGGTCTCCCTCTTCTCCTCGTTCCCTCCACCTCCGACACGTATATCCTCTTGGTCAATCTTTCCTCACTCATTCTCTCCATGTGCCCAAACCACTTCAAAACACCCTCTTCTGCTCTCTCAACCACGTTCTTTTTATTTCCACACATCTCTCTTACCCTTACGTTACTCACTCGATCAAACCACCTCACAACACACATTGTCCTCAAGAATCTCATTTCCAGCACATCCATCCTCCTGCGCACAACTCTATCCATAGCGCACGCCTCGCAACCATACAACATTGTTAGAACCACTATTCCTTCAAACATACCCATTTTTGCTTTCCGAGATAATGTTCTCGACTTCCACACATTCTTCAAGGCCCCCAGAATTTTCGCCCCCTCCCCTACCCTATGATCCACTTCCGCTTCCATGGTTCCATCCGCTGCCAGATCCACTCCCAGATATCTAAAACACTTCACTTCACTTCCTATATATATATATATATATATATATATATATATATATATATATATATATATATATATATATATATATATATATATATATATATATATATATATATATATATATATATATATATATATATACTTTTTTTTTTTCTTTTTTTTTTATACTAATCGCCTTTTCCCGCATTAGCGAGGTAGCGTTAAGAACAGAGGATGAGGACTGGGCCTTTGAGGGAATATCCTCACCTGGCCCCTCTCTCTCTCTCTCTCCCTCTCTCTCTCTCTCTCTCTCTCTCTCTCTCTCTCTCTCTATATATATATATATATATATATATATATATATATATATATATATATATATATATATATATAAGAGTAAGTGAACTTGGGAAGGAGACTTGTGTGAGGAAGTACCAGGAGAGATTGAGCACAGAATGGAAAAAGATGAGAACCATGGAAGTAAGGGGATTGGGGGAGGAATGGGATGTATTTAGAGAATCAGTGATGGAGTTCGCAAAAGATGCCTCTGTCATGAGAAGCGTGGGAGGTGGGTTGATTAGAAAGGGTAGTGAGTGGTGGGATGAGGAAGTAAGATTATTAGTGAAAGAGAAGAGAGAGGCATTTGGACGATCTTTGCAGGGAAAAAAGGCAATTGAGTGGGAGATGTATAAAAGAAAGAGACAGGAGGTCAAGAGAAAGGTGAAAGAGGTGAAAAAGAGGGCAAATGAGAGTTGCGGTGAGAGAGCATCATTAAATTTTAGGGAGAATAAAAAGATGTTCTGGAAGTAGGTAAATAAAGTGCGTAAGACAAGGGAGCAAATGGGAACTTCAGTGAAGGGCGCTGCTGGGGAGGTGATAACAAGTAGTGGTGATGTGAGAAGGAGATGGAGTGAATATTTTGAAGGTTTGTTGAATGTGTTTGATGTTATAGAGTGGCAGATATAGGGTGTTTTGGTCGAGGTGGTGTGCAAAGTGAGAGGGTTAGGAAAAATGATTTGGTAAACAGAGAAGAGGTAGTAAAAGCTTTACGGAAGATGAAAGCCGGCAAGGGAGGATGTTTGGATGGTATTGCAGTGGAATCTATTAAAAAAGGGGGTGACTGTATTTTTCACTGGTTTGTAAGGTTATTAAATGTATGTATGGCTCATGGTGAGGTGCCTGAGGATTGGCGGAATGCGTGCATAGTGCCATTGTACAAAGGCAAAGGGGATAGGAGTGAGTGCTCAAATTACAGGGGTGTAAGTTTGTTGAGTATTCCCAGTAAATTATATGGGAGGGTAATGATTTGAGAGTGTGAAGGCATGTACAGAGCATCAGATTGGGAAAGAGCAGTGTGGTTTCAGAAGTGGTAGACGATGTGTGGATCAGGTGTTTGCTTTGAAGAATGTATGTGAGAAATACTTAGAAAAGCAAATGGATTTGTATATAGCATTTATGGATCTGGAGAAGGCATATGATAGAGTTGATAGAGATGCTCTGTGGAAGGTATTAAGAATATATGGTGTAGGAGGCAAGTTGTTAGAAGCAGTGAAAAGTTTTTATCGAGGATGTAGAGCATGCAATTGCAATTGCAATTGAGTGGGAGATGTATAAAAGAAAGAGACAGGAGGTCAAGAGAAAGGTGCAAGAGGTGAAAAAGGGCAAATGAGAGTTGGGGTGAGAGTATCATTAAATTTCAGAGAGAATAAAAAGATGTTCTGGAAGGAGGTAAATAAAGTGCGTAAGGCAAGGGAGTAAATGGGAACTTCAGTGAAGGGCCCAAATGGGGAGGTGATAACAAGTACTGGTGATGTGAGAAGGAGATGGAGTGAGTATTTTGAAGGTTTGTTGAATGTGTTTGATGATAGAGTGGCAGATATAGGGTGTTTTTGGGCGAGGTGGTATGCAAAGTGAGAGGGTTAGCGAAAATGATTTGGTAAACAGAGAAGAGGTAGTAAAAGCTTTGCGGAAGATGAAAGCCGGCAAGGCAGCAGGTTTGGATGGTATTGCAGTGGAATTTATTAAAAAATGGGACTGTACTATTGACTGGTTGGTAAGGTTATTTAATGTATGTATGACTCATGGTGAGGGGCCTGAGGATTGGCGGAATGCGTGCATAGTGCCATTGTACAAAGGCAAAGGGGATAAGAGTGAGTGCTCAAATTACATAGGTATAGGTTACTTGAGTATTCCTGTTAAATTATATGGGAGGGTATTGATTTGAGAGGGTGAAGGCATGTACAGAGCATCAGATTGGGGAAGAGCAGTGTGGTTTCAGAAGTGTTAGAGGATATGTGGATCAGGTGTTTACTTTGAAGAATGTATGTGAGAAATACTTAGAAAAGCAAATGGATTTGTATGTAGCATTTATGGATCTGGAGAAGGCATATGATAGAGTTGATAGAGATGCTCTGTGGAAGGTATTAAGAATATATGGTGTGGGAGGCAAGTTGTTAGAAGCAGTGAAAAGTTTTTATCGACGATGTAAGGCATGTGTACGTGTAGGAAGAGAGGAAAGTGATTAGTTCTCAGTGAATATAGGTTTGCGGCAGGGGTGTGTGATGTCTCTATGGTTGTTTAATTTGTTTATGAATGGGGTTGTTAGGGAAGTGAATGCAAGAGTTTTGGAAAGAGGGGCAAGTATGAAGTCTGTTGTGGATGAGAGAGCTTGGGAAGTGAGTCAGTTGTTGTTCGCTGATGATACAGCGCTAGTGGCTGATTCATGTGAGAAACTGCAGAAGCTGGTGACTGACTTTTGTAAAGTGTGTGAAAGAAGAAAGTTAAGAGTAAATGTGAATAAGAGCAAGGTTATTAGGTACAGTAGGGTTGAGGGTCAAGTCAATTGGGAGGTAAGTTTGAATGGAGAAAAACTGGAGGAAGTAAAGTGTTTTAGATATCTGGGAGTGGATCGGGTAGCGGATAGAACCATGGAAGGGGAAGTGGATCATAGGGTGGGGGAGGGCGTGAAAATCCTGGGAGCCTTGAAGAATGTGTGGAAGTCGAGAACTTTATCTCGTAAAGCAAAAATGGGTATGTTTGAAGGAATAGTGGTTCCAACAATGTTGTATGGTTGCGAGGCGTGGGCTATGGATAGAGTTGTGCGCAGGAGGATGGATGTGCTGGAAATGAGATGTTTGAGGACAATGAGTGGTGTGAGGTGGTTTGATCGGGTAAGTAGCGTAAGGGTAAGAGAGATGTGTGGAAATAAAATGAGCGTGGTTTAGAGAAAAGAGGAGGTTGTTTTGAAATGGTTTGGGCACATGGAGAGAATGAGTGAGGAAAGATTGACCAAGTGGATATATGTGTCGGAGGTGGAGGGAACGAGGAGAAGTGGGAGATCAAATTGGAGGTGGGAAGATGGAATGAAAAACATTTTGTGTGATCGGGGCCTGAACATGCAGGAGGGTGAAAGGAGGGCAAGGAATAGAGTGAATTGGAGCGATGTGGTATACCGGGGTTGACGTGCTGTCAGTGGATTGAATCAAGGCACGTGAAGCGTCTGGGGTAAACCATGGAAAGCTCTGTAGGTATGTATATTTGCGTGTGTGGACGTATGTATATACATGTGTATGGGGGGGGGTGGGCCATTTCTTTCGTCTGTTTCCTTGCGCTATCTCGCAAACGCGGGAGACAGCGACAAAGTATAATAAAAAAATAACAAAATATATATATATATATATATATATATATATATATATATATATATATATATATATATATATATATATATATATATATATATATATATACATATATATATATATATATATATATATATATATATATATATATATATATATATATATATATATATATATATATATATATATAAATATATGTATATATATATGTATATATATATATATATATATATATATATATATATATATATATATATATATATATATATATATATATATATATATATATATATATTGGGAATACCTGGTTTAAAAAGCGATATATACATAAGTATACTTATGTAAGTAGGAGAGATGGCCAGAGAGCGTTATTGGATTACGTGTTAATTGACAGGCGTGCGAAAGAGAGACTTTTGGATGTTAATGTGCTGAGAGGTGCAACTGGAGGGATGTCTGATCATTATCTTCTAGAGGCTAAGGTGAAGATTAGTATGGGTTTTCAGAAAAGAGGAGTGAATGTTGGGGTGAAGAAGGTGGTGAGAGTAAGTGAGCTTGGGAAGGAGACCTGTGTGGGGAAGTACCAGGAGAGACTGTGTACAGAATGGAAAAAGGTGAGAACAATGGAAGTAAGGGGAGTGGGGGAGGAATGGGATGTGTTTAGGGAATCAGTGATGGATTGCGCAAAAGATGCTTGTGGCATGAGAAGAGTGGGAGGTGGGCTGTTTAGAAAGGGTAGTGAGTGGTGGGATGAAGAAGTAAGAGTATTAGTGAAAGAGAAGAGAGAGGCATTTGGACGATTTTTGCAGGGAAAAAATGCAATTGAGTGGGAGAAGTGTAAAAGAAAGAGACAGGAGGTCAAGAGAAAGGTGCAAGAGGTGAAAAAAAGGGCAAATGAGAGTTGGGGTGAGAGACTATCAGTATATTTTAGGGAGAATAAAAAGATGTTCTGGAAGGAGGTAAATAGGGTGCGTAAGACAAGGGAGCAAATGGGAACTTCAGTGAAGGGCGTAAATGGGGAGGTGATAACAAGTAGTGGTGATGTGAGAAGGAGATGGAATGAGTATTTTGAAGGTTTGTTGAATGTGTCTGATGACAGAGTGGCAGATATAGGGTGTTTTGGTCGAGGTGGTGTGCAAAGTGAGAGGGTTAGGGAAAATGATTTGGTAAACAGAGAAGAGGTAGTAAATGCTTTGCGGAAGATGAAAGCCGGCAAGGCAGCAGGATTGGATGGTATTGCAGTGGAATTTATTAAAAAAGGGGGTGACTGTATTGTTGACTGGTTGGTAAGGTTATTTAATGTATGTATGACTCATGGTGAGGTGCCTGAGGATTGGCGGAATGCGTGCATAGTGCCATTGTACAAAGGCAAAGGGGATAAGAGTGAGTGCTCAAATTACAGAGGTATAAGTTTGTTGAGTATTCCTGGTAAATTATATGGGAGGGTATTGATTGAGAGGGTGAAGGCATGTACAGAGCATCAGATTGGGGAAGAGCAGTGCGGTTTCAGAAGTGGTAGAGGATGTGTGGATCAGGTGTTTGCTTTGAAGAATGTATGTGAGAAATACTTAGAAAAGCAAATGGATTTGTATGTAGCATTTATGGATCTGGAGAAGGCATATGATAGAGTTGATAGAGATGCTCTGTGGAAGGTATTAAGAATATATGGTGTGGGAGGCAAGTTGTTAGAAGCAGTGAAAAGTTTTTATCGAGGATGTAAGGCATGTGTACGTGTAGGAAGAGAGGAAAGTGATTGGTTCTCAGTGAATGTAGGTTTGCGGCAGGGGTGTGTGATGTCTCCATGGTTGTTTAATTTGTTTATGGATGGGGTTGTTAGGGAGGTAAATGCAAGAGTCCTGGAAAGAGGGGCAAGTATGAAGTCTGTTGGGGATGAGAGAGCTTGGGAAGTGAGTCAGTTGTTGTTCGCTGATGATACAGCGCTGGTGGCTGATTCATGTGAGAAACTGCAGAAGCTGGTGACTGAGTTTGGTAAAGTGTGTGGAAGAAGAAAGTTAAGAGTAAATGTGAATAAGAGCAAGGTTATTAGGTACAGTAGGGTTGAGGGTCAAGTCAATTGGGAGGTGAGTTTGAATGGAGAAAAACTGGAGGAAGTGAAGTGTTTTAGATATCTGGGAGTGGATCTGTCAGCGGATGGAACCATGGAAGCGGAAGTGGATCATAGGGTGGGGGAGGGGGCGAAAATTTTGGGAGCCTTGAAAAATGTGTGGAAGTCGAGAACATTATCTCGGAAAGCAAAAATGGGTATGTTTGAAGGAATAGTGGTTCCAACAATGCTGTATGGTTGCGAGGCGTGGGCTATGGATAGAGTTGTGCGCAGGAGGATGGATGTGCTGGAAATGAGATGTTTGAGGACAATGTGTGGTGTGAGGTGGTTTGATCGAGTAAGTAACGTAAGGGTAAGAGAGATCTGTGGAAATAAAAAGAGCGTGGTTGAGAGAGCAGAAGAGGGTGTTTTGAAATGGTTTGGGCACATGGAGAGAATGAGTGAGGAAAGATTGACCAAGAGGATATATGTGTCGGAGGTGGAGGGAACGAGGAGAAGAGGGAGACCAAATTGGAGGTGGAAAGATGGAGTGAAAAAGATTTTGTGTGATCGGGGCCTGAACATGCAGGAGGGTGAAAGGAGGGCAAGGAATAGAGTGAAATGGAGCGATGTGGTATACAGGGGTTGACGTGCTGTCAGTGGATTGAATCAAGGCATGTGAAGCGTCTGGGGTAAACCATGGAAAGCTGTGTAGGTATGTATATTTGCGTGTGTGGACGTGTGTATGTACATGTGTATGGGGGGGGGGGGGGTTGGGCCATTTCTTTCGTCTGTTTCCTTGCGCTACCTCGCAAACGCGGGAGACAGAGACAAAGTATAAAAAAAAAAAAAAAAAAATATATATATATATATATATATATATATATATATATATATATATATATATATATATATATATATATATATATATATATATATACATATATATATATGTATATATGTATTAACTTTCTAAAATGGGAAACAGATATACATATATATATATATATATATATATATATATATATATATATATATATATATATATATATATATATATATATATATATATATATATATATATATATATATATATATATATATGTATATATATATATATATTTACATACATATATATATATATATATATATATATATATATATATATATATATATATATATATATATATATATATATATATATATATATATATATATATATATATATATATATTTTTTTTTTTTTGGTGGGGGGTTAGGGGAGAAAGAATATTTCCCACGTATTCCTCACGTTTCGTAGAAGGCGACTAAAGGGGATGGGAGTGGGGGCCAGAAACCCTCCCCTCCTTGTATTTTAACTTTCTAAAAGGGGAAACAGAAGCAGGAGTCACGCGAGGAGTGCTCATCCTCCTCGAAGGCTCAGATTGGGGTGTCTAAATGTGTGTGGATGTAACCAAGATGAGAAAAAAGGAGAGACAGGTAGTATGTTTGAGGAAAGGAACCTGGATGTTTTGGCTCTAAGTGAAACAAAGCTCAAGGGTAAAGGGGAAAAGTGGTTTGGGAATGTCTTGGGAGTAAAGTCAGGGGTTAGTGAGAGGACAAGAGTAAGGGAAGGAGTAGCACTACTCCTGAATCAGGAGTTGTGGGAGTATGTGATGGAATGTAAGAAAGTAAATTCTAGATTGATATGGGTAAAACTAAAAGTTGATGGAGAGAGATGGATGATTATTGGTGCATATGCGCATGGGCATTAGAAGAAAGATCTTGAAAGGCAAATGTTTTGGGAGCATCTAAATGAGTGTGTTAGTGGTTTTGATACACAAGACCGGGTTATAGTGATGGGTGATTTGAATGCAAAGGTGAGTAATGTGGCAGTTGAGGGAATAATAGGTATATATGGAGTGTTCAGTGTTGTAAATGGAAATGGTGAAGAGCTTGTAGATTTATGTGCTGAAAAAGGACTGGTGATTGGGAATACCTGGTTTAAAAAGCGAGATATACATAAGTATACGTATGTAAGTAGGAGAGATGGCCAGAGAGGGTTATTGGATTACGTGTTAATTGATAGACGCACGAAAGAGAGACTTTTGGATGTTAATGTGCTGAGAGGTGCAACTGGAGGGATGTCTGATCATTATCTTGTGGAGGTGAAGGTGAAGATTTGTGGGGCTTTCCAGTAAAGAAGAGAGAATGTTGGGGTGAAGAGAGTGGTGCAAGTAAGTGAGCTCGGGAAGTAGACTTGTGTGAGGCAGTACCAGGAGAGACTGAATAAAGAATGGAAAAAGGTGAGAACAAAGGAGGGAATGGGAGTGGTGGAGGAATGGGATGTATTTAGGGAAGCAGTGATGGCTTGCGCAAAAGATGCTTGTGGCATGAGAAACGTGGGAGGTGGGTTGATTAGAAAAGGTAGTGAGTGGTGGTATGAAGAGGTAAGATCTTTAATGAAAGAGAAGAGAGAAGCGTTTGGACGATTTTTGGAGGGAAAAAATGGAAATGAGTGGGAGAGGTATAAAAAAAATGAGGCTGGAGGTGGAGAGAAAGGTGCAAGAGGTGAAAAACAGGGGAAATGAGATTTGGGGTGAGAGAGTATCATTAAATTTCAGGGAAAATAAATAGATGTTTTGGAAGGAGGTAAATAAAGTGCGTAAGACAAGGGAGCAAATGGGAACTTCAGTGAAGGGGGCTAATGGGGAGGTGATAACAAGTAGTGGTGATGTGAGAAGGAGATGGAGTGAGTATTTTGAAGGTTTGTTTAATGTGTTTGATGATAGAGTGGCAGATATAGGGTGTTTTGGTCGAGGTGTTGTGCAAAGTGAGAGGGTCAGGGAAAATGATTTGGTAAATAGAGGAGAGGTAGTAAAAGCTTTACGGAAGATGAAAGCCGGCAAGGCAGCAGGTTTGGATTGTATTGCAGTGGAATTCATTAAAAAAAAGGTGGTGATTTTATTGTTGACTGGTTGGTAAGGTTAATCAATGTATGTATGACTCATGGTGAGGTGCCTGAGGATTGGCGGAATGCTTGCATAGTGCCATTGTACAAAGGCAAAGGGGATAAGAGTGAGTGCTCAAATTACAGACGTATAAGTTTGTTGAGTATTTCTTGTAAATTACATGGGAGGGTACTGATTGAGAGGGTGAATGCATGTATAGAGTTCAGATTGGGGAAGAGCAGTGTGGTTTCAGAAGTGGTAGAGGATGTGTGGATCAGGTGTTTCCTTTGAAGAATGTATGTGAGAAATACTTAGAAAAAGAAATGAATTTGTATGTAGCATTTATGGATCTGGAGAAGGCATATGATAGAGTTGATAGAGATGCTCTGTGGAAGGTTTTAAGAATATATGGTGTGGGAGGCATGCTGTTAGAAGCTGTGAAAAGTCTTTATCGACGATGTAAGGCATGTGTACGTGTAGGAAGAGAGGAAAGTGATTGGTTCTCAGTGAATATAGGTTTGCGGCAAGGGTGTGTGATGTCTCCGTGGTTTTTTAATTTGTTTATTGATGGGGTTGTTAGTGAGGTGAATGCAAGGGTTTTGGAAAGAGGGGCAGGTATGCAGTCTGTTGTGGATGAGAGAGCTTGGGAAGTGAGTCAGTTGTTGTTCGCTGATGATAGAGCGCTGGTGGCTGATTCATGTAAGAAACTGCAGAAGCTGGTGACTGAGTTTGGTAAAGTGTGTGAAAGAATAAAGTTAAGAGTAAACGTGAACAAGAGCAAACTTTCTAGGTACAGTAGGGTTGAGGGTCAAGTCAATTGGGAGGTAAGTTTGAATGAAGAAAAACTGGAGGAAGTAAAGTGTTTTATATATCTCGGAGTGGATCTGGCAGCGGATGGAATCACGGAAGCGGAAGTGAATCTAGGGTGGGTGAGGGGGCGATAATTCTGGGAGCCTTGAAGAATGTTAGGAAGTAGAAAACATTATCTCGGAAACCAAAAATGGGTATGTTTGAAGGAATAGTGGTTCCAACAATGTTTTATGGTTGCGAGGCGTGTGCTATGAATAGAGTTGTGCGCAGGAGGATGGATGTGCTGGAAATGAAATGTTTGAGGACAATATGTAGTGTGAGGTGGTTTGATCGAGTAAGTAATGTAAGGGTAAAAGAGATGCGTGGAAATAAAAAGAATGTTGTTGAGAGAGCAGAAGAGGGTGTTTTGAAATGGTTTGGTCACATGGAGAGAATGAGTGAGGAAAGATTGACCAAGATGATATATGTGTGAGAGGTAGAGGGAACGATCATGCAGTCTAAAAATGGTAACATACCATTATTTTCATTTTCTACAATAAATTTGATGGAAGGTACTAAGTTGTTAAGTAAGGGGAGAAATATTTGTAAATTTTCAATTGTTGGCCAAACACAAAGAACATCATCTACATACCTAAACCAAATTGCATTAGAAGGTAAGATATCCTTTATTAATTTTGTTTCAAAAAATTCCATATAAAGGTTACTTAGTACAGGTGTAAGAGGGTTACCCATTGCAATACCAAATTTTTGAGCATTATAATCTCCATTAAATTGAAATACACAGTCTTTTATATACAATTTTATCAGTTCAATGAAATTAAACATTGAAACAGGTAAATGAATATCATCCAAGACATCAAGTAAATATTCTAAAAGGTCATCAACTGGAAATTTAGTGAAAAGTGAGGAAACATCAAAGCTAACTAGTTTGAAATCAAAATTAATATTGATATTGTTTAGCTTGTTGACTAAATCTACGTTGTTCATGATATTAGAATTTGATACCTTACCTACTAAAGGGCTTAATAAGGAAACTAACCACTTTGATAATTTATATGTTATGGAGCCTACTGAACTCACTATAGGTCTTGCTGGAAAATTTTCTTTTGTTTTGATAAGTCCATACATATATGGCAATGAAGGGGACAAAGATGACAAATTTTTGATAAATGTTACCTTTCAGGAACAACTTCATTTCTTTATTGAAGTGAGAATCAAATGCTTCTAAGGGATTTTTTTTTTTACAAAGTTTAGAATATTTTGTGTTATCATTAAGAAGATCATTCATTTTAGATAAATAGTTACCTTTGACTAAAATCACAACAGTGTTAGCCTTATCTGCTTTAGTAATATGTATATCCTTGTCTTTTTTTAAGGTGTTAATAGCTCTTATTAATCTTTTAGGGCAATTAGCTTACACTGTTTTGGACAAACTGGAATCTATAAAGTTCCTTGTGGAAACTGTGATAAATTTTATGTTGGTCAGACTGGTAAGGATCTTTTTGTTAGACTTAAGCAACATAAATATAGTATAAGAACGGGACAAGAATCAAATGCCTTGTTTAATCATGTTAAAATCTATGATCATTGTATTGACTGGAGTAACGCCATCTCAGTTGTTAACTCTAACTCTATTACCAAGAGAAATATCTTTGAATCTTCTATTATTAAATACCCAAAGAATCATAATCTTAATATTAGTGATGGTCTGTACAAATTAGATAACTTTATTGTTGATAAGATTTGTAAAATGATAAGTTTATGAACGCTCGTTTTATGTTTTGGACAATCACATGTTTACCAAATGGCGTCCTAGCTTCGTCTCTTCGATGTATATCAACTGACTATTTTATTTCTCTCTTGTGTCTCCCCTGATGATGTGATTATTACACGAAAGTGCACTTGGGAACTTTTCGTGTTTCATTTTCCCCGTGGACTCATACGAATATCTTGATCACGAGCAAAATTGTGATCCTTTCCAACATGGATTCCACACGGCTCTTCTATTACTTCTCTACAAGCTGTCCTGGACTTTCTCCTTTCGTTACTGCTTTCCCCAAATCGCTAATCAAGGCTCACCAACTGAAGTTACGATTTGAATTCCTTAGGAAATCCTTGATGAACAAGTGATGCCAAGATCTGTCCTACCTCAACGTTTGTTGCAGCTGTCTGGTCGACCATTTGACCAATTTCAAAATATTATTTTAAAGAAAAATATTGAATTAAAAAAACTTGAAATGGAAGAGGCCTTTCGCATTTCAAGAGAGAAGAAACGTGCCTTTCAAATGACAATACCGACACATTGGAAGAACCGGATGTTGGACTATTGCTATGGTGAATTAAGGAAAGAACGCAATAGGCTACAAGTGTCACTAAATCGTAAGTTGGACCATCTTATTTAAAACAGCGACTGGACCAAAAACATAAACCCACCTTTTGTGGTAAGCCTGTCTAATAAACAACTAGATAAAGATTCCCTGTGTGCATTAGGCTATAGTTTAAGTTTTGTGTGCGCCAACAGAGAAGCCAGCTGTGTTGATGTCACAAAGTCTTTTTGTAATTTAGAAAAATACAGTAATTTAAGTAATGATGATATTAATATTTGCATGGGTTTACTGTATGCCAGTTTGTGAAAACCAGTGGAAGCTAATTGCTCTAAAAGATTCATAAGAGCTATTAACACCTTCAAAAAAGACAAGGATATACATATTACTAAAGCATTTAAGGCTAACACTGTTGTGGTTTTAGACAAAAGTAACTATTTATCTAAAATGAATGATCTTCTTAAAGATAACACAACATATTCTAAACTTTGTAAAAAAAAATCCCTTAGAAGCATTTGATTCTCACTTCAATAAAGAAATGAAGTTGTTGTTGAAAGGTAACATTTCTCTTATCAAAAATTTGTCATCTTTGTCCCCTTCATTGCCATATATGTATGGACTTATCAAAACACACACACACACATATATATATATATATATATATATATATATATATATATATATATATATCTTTTTTCTTTCTTTTAAACTATTCGCCATTTCCCGCGTTAGCGAGGTAGCGTTAAGAACAGAGGACTAGGCCTTTTTTGGAATATCCTCACCTGGCCCCCTCTGTTCCTTCTTTTCGAGAAAAAAAAAAAAAAAAAAAAAAAAACGAGAGGGGAGGATTTCCAGCCCCCCGCTCCCTCCCCTTTTAGTCGCCTTCCACGACACGTAGGGAATACGTGGGAAGTATTCTTAATCCCCTATCCCCAGGGATAATATATATATATATATATATATATATATATATATATATATATATATATATATATATATATATATATATATATATATATATATATATATATATATATATATATATATATATATATATATATATATATATATATATATATATATATATATATATATATATATATATATATATATATATATATATATATATATATATACTTATATATATATATATATATATATATATATATATATATATATATATATATATATATATATATATATATATATATATATATATATATATATATATATATATATATATATATATATATATATATATATATATATATATATATATATATATATATATGGGGAAGAGTGGTTTGGGAATGTCTTGTAAGTAAAGTCAGGGATTAGTGAGAGGACAAGAGCAAGGGAAAGAGTAGCAGTACTCCTGAAACAGGAGTTGTGGGAGTATGTGATAGAATGTAAGAAAGTAAATTCTCGATTAATATGGGTAAAACTAAAAGTTGACGGAGAGAGATGGGTGATTATTGGTGCATATGCACCTGGGAATGAGAAGAAAGATCATGAGAGGCAAGTGTTTGGGAGCAGCTGAATGAGTGTGTTAGAGGTTTTGATGCAAGAGACCGGGTTATAGTGATGGGTGATTTGAATGCAAAGGTGAGTAATGTGGCAGTTGAGGGAATAATTGGTATACATGGGGTGTGTAGTGTTGTAAATGGAAATGGTGAAGAGCTTGTAGATTTATGTGCTGAAAAAGGACTGGTGATTGGGAATACCTGGTTTAAATAACGAGATATACATAAGTATACATATGTAAGTAGGAGAGATGGCCAGAGAGCGTTATTGGATTACGTGTTAATTGACAGGCGCGCGAAAGAGAGACTTTTGGATGTTAATGTGCTGAGGGGTGCAACTGGAGGGATGTCTGATCATTATCTTGTGGAGGTTAAGGTGAAGATTTGTATAGGTTTTCAGAAAAGAAGAGTGAATGTTGGGGTGAAGAGGGTGGTGAGAGTAAGTGAGCTTGGGAAGGAGACTTGTGTGAGGAAGTACCAGGAGAGACTGAGTACAGAATGGAAAAAGGTGAGAACAATGGAATTACGGGGAGTGGGGGAGGAATAGGATGCATTTAGGGAATCAGTGATGGATTGCGCAAAAGATGCTTGTGGCATGAGAAGAGTGGGAGGTGGGTTGATTAGAAAGGGTAGTGAGTGGTGGGATGAAGAAGTAAGATTATTAGTGAAAGAGAAGAGAGAGGCAATTGGACGATTTTTGCAGGGAAAAAATGCAATTGAGTGGGAGATGTATAAAAGAAAGAGACAGGAGGTCAAGAGAAAGGTGCAAAAGGTGAAAAAGAGGGCAAATGATATTTGGGGTGGAGAGTATCATTAAATTTTAGGGTGAATAAAAAGATGTTCTGGAAGGAGATAAATAAAGTGCGTAAGACAAGGGAGCAAATGGGAAATTCAGTGAGGGCGCAAATGGGGAGGTGATAACAAGTAGTGTTGATGTGAGAAAGAGATGGAGTGAGTATTTTGAAGGTCTGTTGAATGTGTTTGATGATAGAGTGGCAGATATAGGGTGTTTTGGTCGAGGTAGTGTGCAAAGTGAGAGTGTTAGGGAAAATGATTTGGTAAACAGAGAAGAGGTAGTAAAAGCTTTGCGGAAGATGAAAGCCGGCAAGGCAGCAGGTTTGGATGGTATTGCAGGGGAATTTATCAAAAAAGTGGATGACTGTATTATTGACTGGTTGGTAAGGTTATTCAAAGTATGTATGATTCATGGTGAGGTGCCTGAGGATTGGCGGAATGCTTGCATAGTGCCATTGTACAAAGGCAAAGGGGATAAGAGTGAGTGCTCAAATTACAGAGGTATAAGTTTGTTGAGTATTCCTGGTAAATTATATGGGAAGGTATTGATTGAGGGGGTGAAGGCATGTACAGAGCATCAGATTGGGGAAGAGCAGTGTGGTTTCAGAAGTGGTAAAGGATGTGTGGATCAGGTGTTTACTTTGAAGAATGTATGAGAAATACTTAGAAAAGCAAATGGATTTGTATGTAGCATTTATGGATCTGGAGAAGGTATATGATAGAGTTGATAGAGATGCTCTGTGGAAGGTATTAAGAATATATGGTGTCGGAGGCAAGTTGTTAGAAGCAGTGAAAAGTTTTTATGGAGGATGTAAGGCATGTGTTCGTGTAGGAAGATAGGAAAGTGATTGGTTCTCAGTGAATGTAGGTTTGCGGCATGAGGTGTGTGATTTCTCCATGGTTGTTTAATTTGTTTATGGATGGGGTTGTTAGGGAGGTGAATGCAAGAGTTTTGGAAAGAGGGGTAAGTATGCAGTTTGTTCTGGATGAGAGAACTTGGAAAGTGAGTCAGTTGTTGTTCGCTGATGATAAGGCGCTGGTGGCTGATTCATGTAAGAAACTGCAGAAGCTGGTGACTGAGTTTGGTAAAGTGTGTGGAAGAAGAAAGTTAAGAGTAAATGTGAATAAGAGCAAGGTTATTCGGTACAGTAGGGTTGAGGGTCAAGTCAATTGGGAGGTAAGTTTGAATGGAGAAAAGCTGGAGGAAGTGAAGTGTTTTAGATATCTGGGAGTGGGTCTGGCAGCGGATGGAACCATGGAAGCGGAAGTGAATCATAGGGTGGGGGAGGGGGCGAAAATTCTTGGAGCCCTGAAGAATGTTTGGAAGTCGAAAACATTATTTCGGAAAGCAAAAATGGTTATATTTGAAGGAATAGTGGTTCCAACAATGTTGTATGGTTGCGAGGCGTTGGCTATGGATAGAGTTTTACGCAGGAGGTTGGATGTGCTGGAAATGAGATGTTTGAGGACAATATGTTGTGTGAGGTGGTTTGATCGAGTAAGTAATGTAAGGGTGAGAGAGATATGTGGAAATAAAAAGAGTGTGGTTGAGACAGCAGAAGAGGGTGTTTTGAAATGGTTTGGTCACATGGAGAGAATGAGTGGGGAAAGATTGACCAAGAGGATATATATGTCAGAGGTGGATGGAACGAGGAGAAGTGGGAGATCAAATTGCAGGTGGAAAGATGGAGTGAAAAAGATTTTGAGTTATCGGGGCCTGAACATGCAGGAGGGTGAAAGGCGTGCAAGGAATAGAGAGAATTGGAACGGTTTGGTATACCGGGGTCGTCTGGGGTAAACCATGCAAAGTGTGTGGGGCCTGGATGTGGAAAGGGAGCTGTGGTTTCGGTGCATTATTACATGACAGCTAGAGACTGAGTGTGAACGAATGAGGCTTTTGGTGTTTTTCCTAGCGCTACCTCGCACACAGCAGGGGGGACGGGGTTGTTATTAGATGTGTGGCGAGGTGGCGATGGGAACAAATAAAGGCAGACAGTATGAATTATGTACATGTGTATATATGTATACGTCTGTGTGTGTATATATATGTGTACATTGAGATGTATAGGTATGTATATTGTGCATGGGTGGACATGTATGTATATACATGTGTATGTGGGCGGGTTGGGCCATTCTTTCGTCTGCTTCCTTGCGCTACCTCGCTAACGCGGGAGACAGCTACAAAGTAAAATAAATAAATAAATATATATATATATATATATATATATATATATATATATATATATATATATATATATATATATATATATATATATATATATATATATATATATATACATATAATCACATCATCAAGGGAGGCACAAGAGAGAAATATAACAGTCAGTTGATATACATCGAAGACACGAAGATAGGGAGGTTTTTTCTTCTTCTTATTATTATTATTATTATTATAATCATTATCATTATCATTCTTCTTATTCATATTCTCCTTCTTTTACTATTAGTAGCATAAATATCTGTTGTTATTTTTGTTGCTGTTATTGTTAATGTTTTAGTAATATTGGAAGTAGCAGTAATAGTAGTAGTATTAGTCATAGCAGTAGTAGTAACAATATGTTAGTAGTCGTAGCAGCAGTAATATTTGTAGTAGTAGTGCTAGTAGTAGTCGTAGTTGATGTAGTAGTAGTAGCAGCGGTAGTCGTAGTTGTAGAGGTAATATTAGAAGTAGTAGTAATAGCAGTAGTGGTCGTAGTAGTAGTAGGGGTACTTGACGTTATTGTTTTTCCTGTTGTTGCTGCCGCTGTTTCTCTCTCCTAGAATTCTTTCATTCCTTTTTTCTTCATCCATATGTACTTAATGAAAGATGCAGTTGAGGTCTTCATTGTAACAGAGATATAGCACCCCTTCATTCATACTTAAATCTTCGAAACTCAGTAGTAAGTCCTATTCTACCAGGGAATATCAGGATCATATATGGGATTTAGTTTTATGGGTTCATTCATTAGCTGCACGTCGGTGAATGGGCCTTTGAACATTCGTAATTCTTTACAACGTCTTAGTGTCTTAAATGGCTTGCTGTATGATTTTAACAGCAATGTATCAGCTTTACACAAAGAGTGTCTTGATTAAGGTACTTTTCATGCAAGCAACTCATATTCTTTCTGTGTTTCACAGATATATCATGTCTCTGTGAATATTAAAGGCAATGGTAATGGTTGGCTTAGTTCTTTAAGTATTTGGCGTATTTGTATGTGCGATCAACCGACTGAAAACCGAGAAAAGAGCGCTAGCTAGTGATGCTAGTGACTTATAAGGATTGCAGAAAACTAGACTAGAAAACAAGCATAATCTAGGTTTCATTAATTCCGAGTTTCCATATACTGTGGTGCTGAATGAAGATGGTGGCACTTCACTTTTGTCTACAGACTTCTAATGTTGATGCTGGCCATGACACTTGATAATAACAGTATAACAGCTGCTGTTAATGTTGCCAATGTCAACTATTGTTATCTCTGCCATGTCTACAAATACTGTTTTGATTGCTGTTGTTGCGCCTACTGTTCTGATAGCAACTGCTGTTTTCATGTGTCTGTGTATACCTTGTGTTCTAGGTACAACTCACACTGCTGATGATGCTTGTGGTATTGCCACAGCTGGTTCACTTGCCGTGAATGTCGCTGCTGGCCTTAAACTGTTAACATTACATTCACCGCTCTTGTGACCACTGTTACAGCTCTTGGTTTATTTTCCTGCCATTGCCACACGTGTTATTCTGATACAACAGCTGCTGTTTTGAAGCAATTGCCACAGCTTCTCTTCATGCTGTGGGTGTAAAAACTGTTGCGATTTTTACAACTTTTACAGCTGCCGTTTCTTGTGCCACTGTAGCAGCTGCTCTTCCTGTCCTTGTGACAGCTATTTCTACTGTTGCTATTGTCACAGTTGCTCTTATTCCTGCCATTGTCACAATTGATGTTATTGTTGCTATCATCACAGGTACTATTAACGCTGTCTTTATTACACCAGCTGTTATTGGTGCCATTGTCAGACATGCTGTTATGGTTGTATTTGTCATAACAACCGTGATTGTTGTTATGTCACAAGTGTTTTATAGGCATTGTCACAACTACTGTAATTGCTGCCATTGTCAGAGTCACTACTATTATCATTGTTACAACTGTTGTTATTGCTGCCATCTTCATAGTCGCTTTTATTGTTCCTGTTGTCACAGCTGCTGATTTTGCTCTCATCCTCGCAGCTCTTTTTCTCAGCGCCATTGTTACCTTTGTTACAGCTTCTCTTGGCGCCGTAGATAAAACTGTTGTTTATATTTCCATTTTCACAACTGCTGTTCTTGCCGCCACTATCACAGCTGCAGTTCTTCCTGTGATTCTCTTAGCTGCTGCTCGTCCTATAATTGTTAAGATTACTGTTCTTCCTTTTATTTTCATAGTTGCTGTTCTTGCTGCGATTATCACAGCTGCTCTCGCTGTTACAACGGTCTCACCAAAATGTTGATAACCTGCCTTGCAGTCGCTCCTGTTGCTTCCCCTTTTAAAGTCGTTGATTTGTTTTTTTCCAACACCAATGCTGCTGTTCTTGGGTCCGACATGAATAACTGAATTTTTTAGATGGTTGATACCGGCTTGTCTACACCGAATGAATAGTTTAGAGCTAACTTTTATCACAGAGACTCTTTCATGGTTCCACTGTTTCCTCTCTCTCTCTCTCTCTCTCTCTCTCTCTCTCTCTCTCTCTCTCTCTCTCTCTCTCTCTCTCTCTCTTGGACGCTTATTCTAATGATGGCTCGACTAGAAACACAACGAATAACAAAATAAACACACGCTGTGTGGAATTTCAGGCAACATATGTTTATGCAAATTTTCAGGGATATGGCAGGTAGCATTATTCAAAATTTTTGGCCAGAAAATAGTTGCATAATATGAATTTCATTAACCGTATTTGCATGTACCATTATACTGTTTTTCCTCTCTTTGCCTGAAACAATTTCAATGCAAGATTAGATACACTGCAGTTAACGCTAAGTCAACACACGGACAGGGAGGCGAGGCCCCTCATCGTATGCAGGAAATAGAAAATAAGAAAAACGTAACGAAAGATGTCATATCTTACCATCGAAGGTTGATATCTGGATGTACTCTAAGAATCTGAGTAAATGGGAAGTTGGTATTCTGTGACATGTGCACGTAAAATTTTTTTTCAAACTTTTTCATCTGAAGACCAATATACATTTGATATTCATTATTTTTTTTCTTTACTATTTTCTTTATTAGGTTTCTCATAGGCACCGAAAAACTAAGTTATGCTATCAATACTGTTTCTTACGTTTATTCCTGATAATATGGGACCTCTCGAGATGCACTTCTCGTCTTTAGTCAATGAGTTATAGCAAAACAAAGAAGAGCATAATACAATTTAGTGATCGCTATGTGAATTTCTTCTTGCTCAGACATAGAAAATTTACGATATGTAGATGTTCATGTTGAGGTATGAGACTGGCCTGACTTCAAAGGCAATGCCTGACGGTGGGTAGTCAGCCACCTGGTGAGGTCGTGAACCTGTCCAGGTGTCGTCTACCTGGGATCCAGGTTCAAAAGGGTTACAGTGTTCTGTTTTGACGTGTCATTCGGTTATTGAAAATAAGTTTCATTTCATGGATATAGATGGCTATTGTCATAAGCATTTGAGCTCAGTCTTTGCAATATTTTATCGTTTTCAAGATGTTGACGAGAAAAAATAATCCAGAAACACATTATTACGTTCATTTGTATGTTCTTTCATTGACCTTTATTGAATAAGTACAACGAGGAATGGGTATTGGTGAATTACGTTAGTGTGTTGCAGCAGGTTATTATTCAAGTCATGTATAATTTTCATGGTTAGTTTCCAAACTTTTTGGCTCTTGTAGTAGATAATGAGGCTCAGAAGGTCATCTGCATTTTTGCATGTGGTATTTCTCTTAATTCTATCCTTTACAACTCTCGTATCTCCCTGATTACTCAGCCTTATCATATGGTTCGACTGATCACTTTAAGTGAGGTGCTTTCTCTCTCTCTCTCTCTCTCTCTCTCTCTCTCTCTCTCTCTCTCTCTCTCTCCATATATATATATATATATATATATATATATATATATATATATATATATATATATATATATATATATATATATATATATATATATATATATATATATATATATATATATATATGTATGTATGACTCATGGTGAGGTGCCAGAGGATTGTCGGAATGCGCGCATAGTGCCATTGTACAAAGGCAAAGGGGATAAGAGTGAGTGCTCAAATTACAGAGGTATAAGTTTGTTGAGTATTCCTGGTAAATCATATGGGAGGGTATTGATTGAGAGGGTGAAGGCATGTACAGAGCATCAGATTGGGGAAGAGCAGTGTGGGTTCAGAAGTGGTAGAGGATGTGTGGATCAGGTGTTTGCTTTGAAGAATGTATGTGAGAAATACTTAGAAAAGCAAATGGATTTGTATGTAGCATTTATGGATCTGGAGAAGGCATATGATAGAGTTGATAGAAATGCTCTGTGGAAGGTATTAAGAATATATGGTGTGGGAGGAAAGTTGTTAGAAGCAGTGAAAAGTTTTTATCGAGGATGTAAGGCATGTGTACGTGTAGGAAGAGAGGAAAGTGATTGGTTCTCAGTGAATGTAGGTTTGCGGCAGGGGTGTGTAATGTCTCCATGGTTGATAATTTGTTTATGGATGGGGTTGTTAGGGAGGTAAATGCAAGAGTTTTGGAAAGAGGGGCAAGTATGAAGTCTGTTGGGGATGAGAGAGCTTGGGAAGTGAGTCAGTTGTTGTTCGCTGATGATACAGCGCTGGTGGCTGATTCATGTGAGAAACTGCAGAAGCTGGTGACTGAGTTTGGTAAAGTGTGTGGAAGAAGAAAGTTAAGAGTAAATGTGAATAAGAGCAAGGTTATTAGGTACAGTAGGGTTGAGGGTCAAGTCAATTGGGAGGTGAGTTTGAATGGAGAAAAACTGGAGGAAGTGAAGTGTTTTAGATATCTGGGAGTTGATCTGGCAGCGGATGGAACCATGGAAGCGGAATTGGATCATAGGGTGGGGGAGGGGGCGAGAATTCTGGGGGCCTTGAAGAATGTGTGGAAGTCGAGAACATTATCTCGGAAAGCAAAAATGGGTATGTTTGAAGGAATAGTGGTTCCAACAACGTTGTATGGTTGCGAGGCGTGGGCTATGGATAGAGTTGTGCGCAGGAGGATGGATGTGCTGGAAATGAGATGTTTAAGGACAATGTGTGGTGTGAGGTGGTTTGATGGAGTGAGTAACGTAAGGGTAAGAGAGATGTGTGGAAATAAAAAGAGCGTGGTTGAGAGAGCAGAAGAGGGTGTTTTGAAGTGGTTTGGGCACATGGAGAGAATGAGTGAGGAAAGATTGACCAAGAGGATATATGTGTCGGAGGTGGAGGGAACGAGGAGAAGAGGGAGACCAAATTGGAGGTGGAAAGATGGAGTGAAAAAGATTTTGTGTGATCGGGGCCTGAACATGCAGGAGGGTGAAAGGAGGGCAAGGAATAGAGTGAATTGG
>NC_092229.1:308337-330981 GCF_036320965.1 Panulirus ornatus
AACACTTTACTTCCTCCAGTTTTTCTCCATTCAAACTTACCTCACAATTGACTTGACCCTCAACCCCACAGTACCTAATAACCTTGCTCTTATTGACATTTACTCTTAATTTTCTTCTTTCACACACTTTACCAAACTCAGTCACCAGCTTCTGCAGTTTCTCATATGAATCAGCCATAAGCGCTGTATCATCAGCGAACAACAACTGACTCACTTCCCAAGCTCTCTCATCCACAACGGACTTTATACTTGCCCCGCTTTCCAAAACTCTTGCATACACCTCCCTAACAACCCCATCCAAAAACAAATTAAACAACCATGGAGACATCACACACCCCTGCCGCAAACTTACATTCACTGAGAACCAATCACTTTCCTCTGTTCCTTCACGTACACATGCCTTATATCCTCGATAAAAACTTTTCACTGCTTATAACAACTTGCCTCCCACACCATATATTCTTAATACCTTCCACAAAGCATCTCTATCAACTCTATCATATGCCTTCTCTAGATCCATAAATGCTACATATATATATATATATATATATATATATATATATATATATATATATATATATATATATATATATATATATATATATATATATATACATATATATATATACATATATTTTTTTTTTTTATATACTTTGTCGCTGTCTCCCGCGTTTGCGAGGTAGCGCAAGGAAACAGGCGAAAGAAATGGCCCAACCCCCCCCCCCATACACATGTATATACATACGTCCACACACGCAAATATACATACCTACACAGCTTTCCATGGTTTACCCCAGACGCTTCACATGCCCTGATTCAATCCACTGACAACACGTCAACCCCGGTATACCACATCGCTCCAATTCACTCTATTCCTTGCCCTCCTTTCACCCTCCTGCATGTTCAGGCCCCGATCACACAAAATCTTTTTCACTCCATCTTTCCACCTCCAATTTGGTCTCCCTCTTCTCCTCGTTCCCTCCACCTCCGACACATATATCCTCTTGGTCAATCTTTCCTCACTCATTCTCTCCATGTGCCCAAACCACTTCAAAACACCCTCTTCTGCTCTCTCAACCACGCTCTTTTTATTTCCACACACCTCTCTTACCCTTACGTTACTCACTCGATCAAACCACCTCACACCACACATTGTCCTCAAACATCTCATTTCCAGCACATCCATCCTCCTGCGCACAACTCTATCCATAGCCCACGCCTCGCAACCATACAACATTGTTGGAAACACTATTCCTTCTAACATACCCATTTTTGCTTTCCGAGATAATGTTCTCGACTTCCACACATTCTTCAAGGCCCCCAGAATTTTCGCCCCCTCCCCCACCCTATGATCCAATTCCGCTTCCATGGTTCCATCCGCTGCCAGATCCACTCCCAGATATCTAAAACAATTCACTTCCTCCAGTTTTTCTCCATTCAAACTCACCTCCCAATTGACTTGACCCTCAACCCTACTGTACCTAATAACCTTGCTCTTATTCACATTTACTCTTAACTTTCTTCTTCCACACACTTTACCAAACTCAGTCACCAGCTTCTGCAGTTTCTCACATGAATCAGCCACCAGCGCTGTATCATCAGCGAACAACAACTGACTCACTTCCCAAGCTCTCTCATCCCCAACAGACTTCATACTTGCCCCTCTTTCCAAAACTCTTGCATTTACCTCCCTAACAACCCCATCCATAAACAAATTAAACAACCATGGAGACATCACACACCCCTGACGCAAACCTACATTCACTGAGAACCAATCACTTTCCTCTCTTCGTACACGTACACATGCCTTACATCCTCGATAAAAACTTTTCACTGCTTCTAACAACTTTCCTCCCACATCATATATATATATATATATATATATATATATATATATATATATATATATATATATATATATGTATATATATACATATATATATATATATATATATATATATATATATATATATATATATATATATATATATATATATATATATATATATATATATATATATATATATATATATATATATATATATATACATATATATATATATATATATATATATATATATATATATATATATATATATATATATATATATATATATGCGTGCATAGTGCCTTTGTACAAAGGCAAAGGGGATAAGAGTGAGTGCTCAAATTACAGAGGTATAAGTTTGTTGAGTATTCATGGTAAATTATATGGGAGGGTATTGATTGAGAGGGTGAAGGCAGGTACAGAGCATCAGATTGGGGAAGAGCAGTGTGGTTTCAGAAGTGGTAGAGGATGTGTGGATCAGGTGTTTGCTTTGAAGAATGTATGTGAGAAATACTTAGAAAAGCAAATGGATTTGTATGTAGCATTTATGGATCTGGAGAAGGCATATGATAGAGTTGATAGAGATGCTCTGAGGAAGGTATTAAGAATATATGGTGTGGGAGGCAAGTTGTTAGAAGCAGTGAAAAGTTTTTATCGAGGATGTAAGGCATGCGTACGTGTAGGAAGAGAGGAAAGTGATTGGTTCTCAGTGAATGTAGGTTTGCGGCAGGGGTGTGTGATGTCTCCATGGTTGTTTAATTTGTTTATGGATGGGGTTGTTAGGGAGGTAAATGCAAGAGTCTTGGAAAGAGGGGCAAGTATGAAGTCTGTTGGGGATGAGAGAGCTTGGGAAGTGAGTCAGTTGTTGTTCGCTGATGATACAGCGCTGGTGGCTGATTCATGTGAGAAACTGCAGAAGCTGGTGACGGAGTTTGGTAAAGTGTGTGGAAGAAGAAAGTTAAGAGTAAATGTGAATAAGAGCAAGGTTATTAGGTAGAGTAGGGTTGAGGGTCAAGTCAATTGGGAGGTGAGTTTGAATGGAGAAAAACTGGAGGAAGTGAAGTGTTTTAGATATCTGGGAGTGGATCTGTCAGCGGATGGAACCATGGAAGCGGAAGTGGATCATAAGGTGGGGGAGGGGGCGAAAATTTTGGGAGCCTTGAAAAATGTGTGGAAGTCGAGAACATTATCTCGGAAAGCAAAAATGGGTATGTTTGAAGGAATAGTGGTTCCAACAATGTTGTATGGTTGCGAGGCGTGGGCTATGGATAGAGTTGTGCGCAGGAGGATGGAGGTGCTGGAAATGAGATGTTTGAGGACAATGTGTGGTGTGAGGTTGTTTGATCGAGTAAGTAACGTAAGGGTAAGAGAGATGTGTGGAAATAAAAAGAGCGTGGTTGGGAGAGCAGAGGAGGGTGTTTTGAAATGGTTTGGGCACATGGAGAGAATGAGTGAGGAAAGATTGACCAAGAGGATATATGTGTCGGAGGTGGAGGGAACGAGGAGAAGAGGGAGACCAAATTGGAGGTGGAAAGATGGAGTGAAAAGGATTTTGTGTGATCGGGGCCTGAACATGCAGGAGGGTGAAAGGAGGGCAAGGAATAGACTGAATTGGAGCGATGTGGTATACAGGGGTTGACGTGCTGTCAGTGGATTGAATCAAGGCATGTGAAGCGTCCGGGGTAAACCATGGAAAGCTGTGTAGGTATGTATATTTGCGTGTGTGGACGTGTGTATGTACATGTGTATGGGGGGGTTGGGCCATTTCTTTCGTCTGTTTCCTTGCGCTACCTCGCAACCGCGGGAGACAGCGACGAGGTATAAAAAAAAAAAAAAAAATATATATATATGTATGTATATATATATATATATATATATATATATATATATATATATATATATATATATATATATATATATATATATATATATATATATATATATATATATATATATATATATATATATATAAATATTTATATATATATATATATATATATATATATATATATATATATATATATATATATATATATATATATATATATATATACACATATATATATATATATATATATATATATATAGATATATATATATATATATATATATATATATATAGATATATATATATATATATATATACATATATAGTTTTTTTTTTTTTTGTCGTTGTCTCCCGCGTTTCCGAGGTAGCGCAAGGAAACAGACGAAAGAAATGGCCCAACCCACCCCCATACACATGTATATACATACGTCCACACACGCAAATATACATACCTACACAGCTCTCCATGGTTTACCCCAGACGCTTCACATGCCCTGATTCAATCCACTGACAGCACGTCAACCCCGGTATACCACATCGCTCCAATTCACTCTATTCCTTATTCCTTGCCCTCCTTTCACCCTCCTGCATGTTCAGGCCCCGATCACACAAAATCTTTTTCACTCCATCTTTCCACCTCCAATTTGGTCTCCCTCTTCTCCTCGTTCCCTCCACCTCCGACACATATATTCTCTTGGTCAATCTTTCCTCACTCATTCTCTCCATGTGCCCGAACCATTTCAAAACACCCTCTTCTGCTCTCTCAACCACGCTCTTTTTATTTCCACACGTCTCTCTTACCCTTACGTTACTTACTCGATCAAACCACCTCACACCACATATTGTCCTCAAACATCTCATTTCCAGCACATCCATCCTCCTGCGCACAACTCTATCTATAGCCCACGTCTCGCAACCATACAACATTGTTGGAACCACTATTCCTTCAAACATACCCATTTTTGCTTTCCCAGATAATGTTCTCGACTTCCACACATTCTTCAAGGCTCCCAGAATTTTCGCCCCCTCCCCCACCCTATGATCCACTTCCGCTTCCATGGTTCCATCCGCTGCCAGATCCACTCCCAGATATCTAAAACACTTCACTTCCTCCAGTTTTTCTCCATTCAAACTCACCTCCCAGTTGACTTGACCCTCAACCCTACTGTACATAATAACCTTGCTCTTATTCACATTTACTCTTAACTTTCTTCTTTCACACACTTTACCAAACTCAGTCACCAGTTTCTGCAGTTTCTCACATGAATCAGCCACCAGCGCTGTATCATCAGCGAACAACAACTGACTCACTTCCCAAGCTCTCTCACCCCTAACAGACTTCATACTTGCCCCTCTTTCCAAAACTCTTGCATTCACCTCCCTAACAACCCCATCCATAAACAAATTAAACAACCATGGAGACATCACACACCCCTGCCGCAAACCTACATTCACTGAGAACCAATCACTTTCCTCTCTTCCTACATGTACACATGCCTTACATCCTCGATAAAAACTTTTCACTGCTTATGGGGATACGGGATTAAGAATACTTCCCACATATTCCCTGCGTGTCGTAGAAGGCGACTAAAAGGGGAGGGAGCGGGGGCTTGGAAATCCTTCCCTCTCTTTTTTTTTTTTTAATTTTCCAAAAGAAGGAACAGATGGGGCCAGGTGAGGATATTCCAAAAAATGCCCAGTCCTCTGTTCTTAACGCTACCTCCCTAAGGCGGGAAATGGCGAATGTGTAAAAGAAAAAGAAAAGATATATATATATATATATATATATGTATATATATATGGGCAGGAGAAGAAAGATCATGAGAGGCAAGTGTTTTGGGAGCAGCTGAATGAGTGTGTTAGTGGTTTTCATGCACGAGACCGGGTTATAGTGATGGGTGATTTGAATGCAAAGGTCAGTAATGTGGCAGTTGAGGGAATAATTGGTATACATGGGGTGTTCAGTGTTGTAAATGGAAATGGTGAAGAGCTTGTAGATTTATGTGCTGAAAAAGGACTGGTGATTGGGAATACCTGGTTTAAAAATCAAGATATACATAAGTATACGTATGTAAGTAGGAGAGATGGCCAGAGAGCGTTATTGGATTACGTTTTAATTGATAGGCGCGCGAAAGGAAGACTTTTGGATGTTAATGTGCTGAGAGGTGCAACTGGAGGGATGTCTGATCATTATCTTTTGGAGGCTAAGGTGAATATTTGTATGGGTTTTCAGAAAAGAAGAGTGAATGTTGGGGTGAAGAGGGTGGTGAGAGTAAGTGAGCTTGGGAAGGAGACGTGTGAGGAAGTACCAGGAGAGACTGAATACAGAATGGAAAAAGGTGAGAACAATGGAAGTAAGGGGAGTGGGGGAGGAATGGGATGTATTTAGGGAATCAGTGATGGATTGCGCAAAAGATACTTGTGGCATGAGAAGAATGGGCGGTGGGTTCATTAGAAAGGGTAGTGAGTGGTGGGATGAAGAAGTAAGATTATTAATGAAAGAGAAGAGATAGGCATTTGGACGATTTTTGCAGGGAAAAATGCAATTGAGTGGGAGATGTATAAAAGAAAGAGACAGGAGGTCAAGAGAATGGTGCAAGAGGTGAAAAAGAGGGCAAATGAGAGTTGGGGAGAGAGAGTATCATTAAATTTTAGGGAGAATAAAAAGATGTTGTGGAAGGAGGTAAATAAAGTTCGTAAGACAAGGGAGCAAATGGGAACTTCATTGAAGGGCGCAAATGGGGAGGTGATAACAAGTAGTGGTGATGTGAGAAGGAGATGGAGTGAGTATTTTAAAGGTTAGTTGAATGTGTTTGATGATAGAGTGGCAGATATAGGGTGTTTTGGTCGAGGTGGTGTGCAAAGTGAGAGGGTTAGGGAAAATGATTTGGTAAACAGAAAAGAGGAAGTAAAATTTTTGCGGAAGATGAAAGCCGGCAAGGCAGCAGGTTTGGATGGTATTGCAGTGGAATTTATTAAAAAAGGGGGTGACTGTATTATTGACTGGTTGGTAAGGTTATTTAAAGTATGTATGACTCATGGTGAGGTGCCTGAGGATTGGGGGAATGAGTGCATAGTGCCACTGTACAAAGGCAAAGGGGATAAGAGTGAGTGCTCAAATTACAGAGGTATAAGTTTGTTGAGTATTCCTAGTAAATTATATGGTAGGGTATTCATTGACAGGGTGAAGGCATATAAAGAGCATCAGATTGGGGAAGAGCAGTGTGGTTTCAGAAGTGGTACAGGATGTGTGGATCAGGTGTTTGCTTTGAAGAATGTATGTGAGAAATACTTAGAAAAGCAAATGGATTTGTATGTATTATTTATGGATCTGGAGAAGGCATATGATAGAGTTGATAGAGATGCTCTGTGGAAGGTATTAAGAATATATGGTGTGGGAGGCAAGTTGTTAGAAGCAGTGAAAAGTTTTTATCGAGGATGTAGGGCATATATACGTGTAGGAAGAGAGGAAAGTGATTGGTTCTCAGTGAATGTAGGTTTGCGGCAGGGGTGTGTGATGTCCCCATGGTTGTTTAATTTGTTTATGGATGGGTTGTTAGGGAGGTGAATGCAAGAGTTTTGGAAAGAGGGGCAAGTATGAAGTCTGTTGGGGATGAGAGAGCTTGGGAAGTGAGTCAGTTGTTGTTCGCTGATGATACAGCGCTGGTGGCTGATTCATGTTAAAAAACTACAGAAGCTGGTGACTGAGTTTGGTACAGTGTGTGAAAGAAGAAAGTTAAGAGTAAATGTGAATAAGAGCAAGGTTATTAGGTACAGTAGGGTTGAGGGTCAAGTCAAATGGGAGGTAAGTTTGAATGGAGGAAAACTGGAGGAAGTAAAGTGTTTTAGATATCTGGGAGTGGATCTGGCAGGGGATGGAACCATGGAAGCGGAAGTGGATCATAGGGTGGGGCAGGGGGCGAAAATCCTGGGAGCCTTGAAGAATGTGTGGAAGTCGAGAACATTATCTCGGAAAGCAAAAATGGGTATGTTTGAAGGAATAGTGGTTCCAACAATGTTGTATGGTTGCGAGGCGTGGGTATTGATAGAGTTGTGCGCAGGAGGATGGATGTGCAGGAAATGAGATTTTTGAGGACAATGTGTGGTGTGAGGTGGTTTGATCGAGTAAGTAACATAAGGGTAAGAGAGATGTGTGGAAATAAAAAGAGCGTGGTTGAGAGAGCAGAAGAGGGTGTTTTGAAATGGTTTGGGCACATGGAGAGAATGAGTGAGGAAAGATTGACCAAGAGGATATATGTGTCGGAGGTGGAGGGAACGAGGAGAAGAGGGAGACCAAATTTAAGGTGGAAAGATGGAGTGAAAAAGATTTTGTGTGATCGGGGCCTGAACATGCAGGAGGGTGAAAGGAGGGCAAGGAATAGAGTGAATTGGATCGATGTGGTATACCTGGGTTGACGTGCTGTCAGTGGATTGAATCAGGGCATGTGAAGCGTCTGGGGTAAACCATGGAAAGCTGTGTAGGTATGTATATTTGCGTTTGTGGACGTATATATATACATGTGTATGGGGGTGGGTTGGGCCATTTTTTTCGTCTGTTTCCTTGCGCTACCTCGCAAACGCGGGAGACAGCGACAAAGCAAAAAAAAAAAAAAATATATATATATATATATATATATATATATATATATATATATATATATATATATATATCTATATATTTTCCCTGGGGATAGGGGAGAAAGAATACTTCCCACGTATTCCCTGCGTGTCGTAGAAGGCGACTAAAAGGGGAGGGAGCGGGGGGCTGGAAATCCTCCCCTCTCCTTTTTTTTTTTTTAATTTTCCCAAAGAGGGAACAGAGAATTGCGCCAGGTGAGGGTATTCCCTCAAAGGCCCAGTCCTCTGTTCTTAACGCTACCTCGCTAATGCGGGAAATGGCGAATAGTTTGAAAGAAAAGAAAAGATATATGTATATATATATATATATATATATATATATATATATATATATATATATATTTTTTTTTTTTTTTTTTTTTTTTTTTTTACTTTGTCGCTGTCTCCCGCGTTTGCGAGGTAGCGCAAGGAAACAGACGAAAGAAATGGCCCAACCCCCCCCATACACATGTACATACACACGTCCACACACACAAATATACATACCTACACAGCTTTCCATGGTTTACCCCGGACGCTTCACATGCCTTGATTCAATCCACTGACAGCACGTCAACCCCTGTATACCACATCGCTCCAATTCACTCTATTCCTTGCCCTCCTTTCACCCTCCTGCATGTTCAGGCCCCGATCACACAAAATCTTTTTCACTCCATCTTTCCACCTCCAATTTGGTCTCCCTCTTCTCCTCGTTCCCTCCACCTCCGACACATATATCCTCTTGGTCAATCTTTCCTCACTCATTCTCTCCATGTGCCCAAACCATTTTAAAACACCCTCTTCTGCTCTCTCAACCACGCTCTTTTTATTTCCACACATCTCTCTTACCCTTACGTTACTTACTCGATCAAACCACCTCACACCACACATTGTCCTCAAACATCTCATTTCCAGCACATCCATCCTCCTGCGCACAACTCTATCCATAGCCCACGCCTCGCAACCATACAACATTGTTGGAACTACTATTCCTTCAAACATACCCATTTTTGCTTTCCGGGATAATGTTCTCGACTTCCACACATTTTTCAAGGCTCCCAAAATTTTCGCCCCCTCCCCCACCCTATGATCCACTTCCGCTTCCATGGTTCCATCCGATGACAGATCCACTCCCAGATATCTAAAACACTTCACTTCCTCCAGTTTTTCACCATTCAAACTCACCTCCCAATTGACTTGACCCTCAACCCTACTGTACCTAATAACCTTGCTCTTATTCACATTTACTCTTAACTTTCTTCTTCCACACACTTTACCAAACTCCGTCACCAGCTTCTGCAGTTTCTCACATGAATCCGCCACCAGCGCTGTATCATCAGCGAACAACAACTGACTCACTTCCCAAGCTCTCTCATCCCCAACAGACTTCATACTTGCCCCTCTTTCCAAGACTCTTGCATTTACCTCCCTAACAACCCCATCCATAAACAAATTAAACAACCATGGAGACATCACACACCCCTGCCGCAAACCTACATTCACTGAGAACCAATCACTTTCCTCTCTTCGTACACGTACACATGCCTTACATCCTCGATAAAAACTTTTCACTGCTTCTAACAACTTGCCTCCCACACCATATATTCTTAATACCTTCCACAGAGCATCTCTATCAACTCTATCATATGCCTTCTCCAGATCCATAAATGCTACATACAAATCCATTTGCTTTTCTAAGTATTTCTCACATACATTCTTCAAAGCAAACACCTGATCCACACATCCTCTACCACTTCTGAAACCACACTGCTCTTCCCCAATCTGATGCTCTGTACATGCCTTCACCCTCTCAATCAATACCCTCCCATATAATTTACCAGGAATACTCAACAAACTTATACCTCTGTAATTTGAGCACTCACTCTTATCCCCTTTGCCTTTGTACAATGGCACTATGCACGCATTCCGCCAATCCTCAGGCACCTCACCATGAGTCATACATACATTAAATAACCTTACCAACCAGTCAACAATACAGTCACCCCCTTTTTTAATAAATATATATATATATATATATATATATATATATATATATATATATATATATATATATATATATATATATATATATATATATATATATATATATATATATATATATATATATATATATTTTTTTTTTTTTTTTTTTTTTTTTTTTTTATACTTTGTCGCTGTCTCCCGCGTTTGCGAGGTAGCGCAAGGAAACAGACGAAAGAAATGGCCCCCCCCCATACACACGTACATACACACGTCCACACACGCAAATATACATACCTACACAGCTTTCCATGGTTTACCCCAGACGCTTCACATGCCTTGATTCAGTCCACTGACAGCACGTCAACCCCTGTATACCACATCGCTCCAATTCACTCTATTCCTTGCCCTCCTTTCACCCTCCTGCATGTTCAGGCCCCGATCACACAAAATCTTTTTCACTCCATCTTTCCACCTCCAATTTGGTCTCCCTCTTCTCCTCGTTCCCTCCACCTCCGACACATATATCCTCTTGGTCAATCTTTCCTCACTCATTCTCTCCATGTGCCCAAACCATTTCAAAACACCCTCTTCTGCTCTCTCAACCACGCTCTTTTTATTTCCACACATCTCTCTTACCCTTACGTTACTTACTCGATCAAACCACCTCACACCACACATTGTCCTCAAACATCTCATTTCCAGCACATCCATCCTCCTGCGCACAACTCTATCCATAGCCCACGCCTCGCAACCATACAACATTGTCGGAACCACTATTCCTTCAAACATACCCATTTTTGCTTTCCGAGATAATGTTCTCGACTTCCACACATTTTTCAAGGCTCCCAAAATTTTCGCCCCCTCCCCCACCCTATGATCCACTTCCGCTTCCATGGTTCCATCCGCTGACAGATCCACTCCCAGATATCTAAAACACTTCACTTCCTCCAGTTTTTCTCCATTCAAACTCACCTCCCAATTGACTTGACCCTCCACCCTACTGTACCTAATAACCTGGCTCTTATTCACATTTACTCTTAACTTTCTTCTTCCACACACTTTACCAAACTCAGTCACCAGCTTCTGCAGTTTCTCACATGAATCAGCCACCAGCGCTGTATCATCAGCGAACAACAACTGACTCACTTCCCAAGCTCTCTCATCCCCAACAGACTTCATACTTGCCCCTCTTTCCAGGACTCTTGCATTTACCTCCCTAACAACCCCATCCATAAACAAATTAAACAACCATGGAGACATCACACACCCCTGCCGCAAACCTACATTCACTGAGAACCAATCACTTTCCTCTCTTCGTACACGTACACATGCCTTACATCCTCGATAAAAACTTTTCACTGCTTCTAACAACTTGCCTCCCACACCATATATTCTTAATACCTTCCACAGAGCATCTCTATCAACTCTATCATATGCCTTCTCCAGATCCATAAATGCTACATACAAATCCATTATATATATATATATATATATATATATATATATATATATATATATATATATATATATATATATATATATATAGAAATACATATACAAATGTGCACATGTATAAATTCATATTGTCTGCCCTTATTCATTTCCGTCGCCACCCCGTCAAACCTGAAATGAGAACCCCCTCCCCGCATGTGCGCGAGGTAGTGCTAGGAAAGACAACAAAGGCCACATTCGTTCACACTCAGTCGCTAGCTGTCATGTATAATGCAGCGAAATAACAGCTCCCTTTCCACATCCAGGCCCCAGAGAACTTTCCATGGATCACCCCAGATGGTTCATATGCCCTGTTTTAATCCATTGATAGCACGTCGACTCCTGTATACCACATCGTTCCAATTCACTCTATTCCTTGCATGCCTTTCACCCTCATGCATGTTCAGGCCCAGATAAATCAAAATCTTTTTCACTCCATCTTTCCACTTCCAATCTGGTCTTCCACTTCTCGTTCCCTCCACCTTTGACATATATATCCTCGTGGGCAATCTTTGCTCACACATTCTCTCCGTGTGAACAAACCATTTCAAAAAACCCTCTTCTGCTCTCAAAACCACACTCTCTTTATTACCACACATCTCTCTTACCCTTTCATTACATACTCAATCAAACCACCTCATACAACATATTGTCCTCAGACATCTCATTTCAAATACATACACCCTCCTCCGCACAACTTTATCTATAGCCCACGCCTCGCAACCATATAACATTGATGAAGCCACTATTCCTTCAAACATACCCATGTTTGCTTTCAAAGATAACGTTCTCGACTTCCCTACATTTATCAACGCTTCTAGATCTCTGGCCCCCTTCCCCACCTTATGACTCACTTCCGCTTCCATGGTTCCATCCACTGCCAAATCCACCCCCAGATATCTAAAACACTGCACTTCCTCCAGTTTTTCTCCATTCAAACTTACCTCCCACTTCACTTGTCCCTCAACCCTAATGTACCTAATAACCTTGCTCTTATTCACATTTACTCTCAGCTTTCTCCTTTCACATACTTTACCAAAGTCAGTCACCAGCTTCTGCAGTTTCTCACTCGAATCAGCCACCAGCGCTGTATCATCAGCGAACAACAACTGACACACTTCCCAAGCTCTCTCATCCACAACAGACTGCATACTTGCCCCTCTTTCCATAATTCTTGCATTCACCTCCCTAACAACCCCATCCATAAAAAATTAGACAACCATGGAGAAATCACGCACCCCTTCCGTAAACCAACATTCACTGAGAACTAATCACTTTCCTCACTTCCTACACTTACATATGCCTTATATGGTCGATAAAAACTTTTCACTGCTTCTAACAACTTACCTCCCACACCATATATTCTTATTACCTTACACAGAGCATCTCTATCAACTCTATCATATGCCTTCTCCAGATCCATAAATGCTAAATACAAATCCATTTGCTTTCCTAAGTATTCCTCACATACATTTTTTAAAGCAAACACCTAATCCACACATCCTCTATCACTTCTGAAAACACACTGCTTTTCTCCAATCTGATGCTCTGTACATGCCTTCACCCTCTCAATCAATACCCTCCCATATAATTTCTTAGGAATACTCAACAAACTTATACCTCTATAATTTGAGCACTCACTCTTATGCTATGAAAGCACTATGCTAGCATTCCGCCAGTCCTCAGTTAGCTCAGCATGAGTCATACATACATCAACTATCCTTACAAAGTAGTCAACAATACAGTCACCACGTCTTTTAATAAATTCCACTGCAATATCTTCGAATCCCTCTGCCTTGCCGGCTCTCATATTCCGCAAAGCTTTTACTACCTATTTTCTGTTTACCATATCATTCTACCTAACACTGTCAGTTTGCACTCCACCTTGACCCAAACACCCTATATCTGTCACTCTATTATCAAACACATTCTACAAACCTTCAAAGTACTCCCTCTATCTCCTTCTCACATCACCACTACTTGTTACCATCTCCCCATTATCTCTCTTCACTGATGTTCCATTTGTTCCCATGCCATACGCACTTTATTTACCTCCTTCCAAAACATCTTTTTATTCTCCCTAAAATTTTATTTCCCTGCAAAAATCGTCCAAATGCCTCTCTTCTCTTTCACTAATAATATTACTTCTTTATTCCACGAATCACTACCCTTCCTAATCTGCACACCTTACACGCTTCTCATGCCACAAGCATCTTTTGCGCAAGCCATCACTGCTTTCCTAAAGAAATCCTATTGTTCCACCACTCCCCTTACGTCCTTTGTTCTCACCTTTTTCCATTCAGTATTTAGTCTTTCCTGGTACTTCCTCATCTAAGTGTCCTTCCCAAGCTCACTTACTCTTACCACTCTTTTCAACACAACATTCTCTCTTCTTTACTGAAAACCTCGACAAATCTTCACCTTCGCCTCCACACGATAATTATCAGACATCCTTCCAGTTGCACCTCTCAGCACATTAACATCCAAAAGTCTCTCATTCGCGCGCCTTTCAATTAACACGTAATCCAATAACGCTCTCTGGCCATCCCTCCTACTTACGTACGTAAACATATCATTATCTCTTTTTAAACTCGGTATTCCCAATCACCAGTACTTTTTCAGCACATAAATCTGCAAGCTCTTCACCATTTGCATTTACAACACTGAACGCCCCAGGTACACCAATTATTCAGTCACCTGCCACTTTACTTACCTTTGCATTCAAATCACCCTTCACTATAACCCCGTCTCGTGCAGGAAAACCACTAACACACTCATTCAGCTGCTCCCAAAGCACTTGCCTATAATGATCTTTCTTGTCATGCATACGTGCATATGCACAAATAATCACCCATCTCTCTCCAATCACTTTCAGTTTTACCCATATCGATCCAGAGTTTACTTTCTTATACTCTATCGTATACTTTAACCACTCCTGCTTCATGAGTAGTTCTACTCCTTCCCTTGCTCTTGTCCTCTCACTAACCACTGCCTTTACTCCCAAGACATTCCCAAACCACTCTTCGCCTTTCCCCTTGAGCTTCCTTTCAGTCAGAGCCAAAACATCCAGATTCCTTTCCGCAAATATACTACCTACATATCCGTTTTTTTTTCTTGGTTACATCCACACACATTCAAACACACCAATCTGAGTCTTCGAGGAGGATGAGCACTTTCCGCGTGACTCCTTCTGTTTCCCCACTCAGAAAGTTAAATACAAGGAGGGTGGGTTTCTAAATATATATATATATATATATATATATATATATATATATATATATATATATATATATATATATATATATATATATATATATATATATATATATATATATATATATATATATATATATATATATATATATATATATATATATACATAAATATATATATTTATTTATATATTTATTATTATACTTTGTCGCTGTCTCCCGCGTTTACGACGTAGCGCAAGGAAACAGACGAAAGAAATGGCCCAACCCCCCCCATACACATGTATATACATACGTCCACACACGCAAATATACATACATACACAGCTTTCCATGGTTTACCCCAGACGCTTCACATGCCTTGATTCAATCCACTGACAGCACGTCAACCCCGGTATACCACATCGCTCCAATTCACTCTATTCCTTATTCCTTGCCCTCCTTTCACCCTCCTGCATGTTCAGGCCCCGATCACACAAAATCTTTTTCACTCCATCTTTCCACCTCCAATTTGGTCTCCCTCTTCTCCTCGTTCCCTACACCTCCGACACATATATCCTCTTGGTCAATCTTTCCTCACTCATTCTCTCCATGTGCCCAAACCACTTCAAAACACCCTCTTCTGCTCTCTCAACCACGCTCTTTTTATTTCCACATTTCTCTCTTACCCTTACGTTACTTACTCGATCAAACCACCTCACACCACACATTGTCCTCAAACATCTCATTTCCAGCACATCCATCCTCCTGCGCACAACTCTATCCATAGCCCACGCCTCGCAACCATACAACATTGTTGGAACCACTATTCCTTCAAACATACCCATTTTTGCTTTCCGAGATAATGTTCTCGACTTCCACACATTCTTCAAGGCCCCCAGAATTTTCGCCCCCTCCCCCACCCTATGATCCAATTCCGCTTCCATGGTTCCATCCGCTGCCAGATCCACTCCCAGATATCTAAAACACTTCACTTCCTCCAGTTTTTCTCCATTCAAACTCACCACCCAATTGACTTGACCCTCAACCCTACTGTACCTAATAACCTTGCTCTTATTCACATTCACTCTTAACTTTCTTCTTCCACACACTTTACCAAACTCAGTCACCAGCTTCTGCAGTTTCTCACATGAATCAGCCACCAGCGCTGTATCATCAGCGAACAACAACTGACTCACTTCCCACTTATATATATATATATATATATATATATATATATATATATATATATATATATATATATATATATATATATATATATATATATATATATATATAAATTGTAAAAAGGCAAACGGGATAAGAGTGAGTGCTCAAATTACAGAGGTATAAGTTTGTTGAGTATTCCTGGTAAATTATATGGGAGGGTATTGATTGAGAGGGTGAAGGCATGCACAGAGCATCAGATTGGGAAGAGCAGTGTGGTTTCAGAAGTGGTAGAGGATGTGTGGATGAGGTGTTTGCTTTGAAGAATGTATGTGAGAAATACTTCAAAAAAGCAAATGGATTTGTATGTACCATTTATGGATCTGGAGAAGGCATATGATAGAGTTGATAGAGATGCTCTGTGGAAGGTATTAAGAATATATGGTGTGGGAAGCAAGTTGTTAGAAGCAGTGAAAAGTTTTTATCGAGGATGTAAGGCATGTGTACGTGTAGGAAGAGAGGAAAGTGATTGGTTCTCAGTTAATGTAGGTTTGCGGGAGGGTTGTGTGGTGTCTCCATGGATGTTTAATTTGTTTATGGATGGGGTTGTTAGGGAGGTGAATGCAAGAGTTTTGGAAAGAGGGGCAAGTATGAAGTCTGTTGTGGATGAGAGAGCTTGGGAAGTGAGTCAGTTGTTGTTCGCTGATGATACAACGCTGGTGGCTGATTCATGTGAGAAACTGCAGAAGCTGGTGACTGAGTTTGGTACAGTGTGCGAAAGAAGAAAGTTAAGAGTAAATGTGAATAAGAGCAAGGTTATTAGGTACAGTAGAGTTGAGGGTCAAGTCAACTGGGAGGTAAGTTTGAATGGAGAAAAACTGGAGGAAGTAAAGTGTTTTAGATATCTGGGAGTGGATCTGGCAGCGGATGGAACCATGGAAATGGAAGTGAATCATAGGTTGGGGAGGGGGCGAAAATCTTGGGAGCCATGAAGAATGTGTGGAAGTCGAGAACATTATCTCGGAAAGCAAAAATGGTTATGTTTGAAGGAATAGTGGTTCCAACAATGTTGTATGGTTAAGAGGCGTGGGCTATGGATAGAGTTGTGCGCAGAAGGGTGGATGTGCAGGAAATGATATGTTTGAGGACACTGTGTGGTTTGAGGTGGTTTGATCTAGTAAGTAATATAAGGGTAAGAGAGATGTGTGGAAATAAAAAGAGCGTGGTTGAGAGAGCAGAAGAGGGTGTTTTGAAATGGTTTGGCCACATGTAGAGAATGAGTGAGGAAAGATTGACCAAGAGGATATATGTGTCGGAGGTGGAGGGAACGAGGGGAAGTGGGAGACCAAATTGGAGGTGGAAAGATGGAGTGAAAAAGATTTTGAGTGATCGGGGCCTGAACATGCAGGAGGGTGAAAGGCGGGCAAGGAATAGAGTGAATTGGATCAATGTGGTATACCGGGGTTGACGTGCTGTCAGTGGATTGAATCAGGGCTTGTGAAGCGTCTGGGATAAACCATGGAAAGTTGTGTGGGGCCTGGATGTGGAAAGGGAGCTGTGGTTTCGGGCATTATTGCATGACAGCTAGAGACTGAGTGTGAACGAATGGGGCCTTTGTTGTCTTTTCCTAGCGTTATCTCGCACACATGATGGGGGAGGGGATGGTATTCCACGTGTGGCGAGGTGGCGATGGGAATGAATAAAGGCAGACAGTGTGAATTGTATGCATGGGTATATATGTATGTGTCTGTGTGTGTATATATATGTGTACATTGAGATGTATAGGTATGTATATTTGCGTGTGTGGACGTGTATGTATATACATGTGTATGGGGGTGGGTTAGGCCACTTCTTTCGTCTGTTTCCTTGCGCTACCTCGCAAACGCGGGAGACAGCAATAAAGCAAAATAAATAAAGAAATATAAATATTTTCATATATACATATATATATTTTTTTTCTTTTTTTTTTTTTGCTTTATCGCTGTCTCCCGCGTTTGCGAGGTAGCGCAAGGAAACAGAAGAATGAAATGGCCCAACTCACCCCCATACACATGTATATACATACGTCCACACACGCAAATATAAATACCTACACAGATTTCCATTGTTTACCCCAGACGCTTCACATGCCCTTATTCAATCCACTGACAGCACGTCAACCCAGGTATACCACATCGATCCAATTCACTCTATTCCTTGCCCTCCTTTCACCCTCCTGCATGTTCAGGCCCCGATCACAAAAAAACTTTTTTACTCACACCACACATTGTGCTCAAACATCTCATTTCCAGCACATCCACCCTCCTGCGCACAACTCTATCTATAGCCCACGCCTCACAACCATACAACATTGTTGGAACCACTATTCCTTCAAACATACCCATTTCTGCTTTCCGAGATAATGTTCTCGACTTCCAAACATTCTTTAAGGCTCCCAGGATTTTCGCCCCCTCCCCCACCCTATGATCCACTTCCGCTTCCATGGTTCCATCCGCTGCCATATCCACTCACAGATATCTAAAAATCTTTACTTCCTCAAGGTTTTCTCCATTCAAACTTACCTCCCAATTGACTTGACCCTCAACCCTACTGTACCTAATAACCTTGCTCTTATTCACATTTACTCTTAACTTTCTTCTTTCACACACTTTACTAAACTCACTCACCAGCTTCTGCAGTTTCTCACATGAATCAGCCACCAGCGCAGTATCATCAGCGAACAACAACTGACTCACTTCCCAAGCTCTCTCATCCCCAACAGACTTCATAATTGCCCCTCTCTCCAAAACTCTTGCATTCACCTCCCTAACTACCCCTCCCATAAAGAAATTAAACAACCATGGAGACATCACACACCCCTGCCGCAAACCTACATTCACTGAGAACCAATCACTCTCCTCTCTTCCTACACGTACACATGCCTTACATCCTCGATAAAAACTTTTCACTGCTTCTAACAACTTGCCTCCCACACCATATATTCTTAATACCTTCCACAGAGCATCTCTATCAACTCTATCATATGCCTTCTCCAGATCCATAAATGCTACAATCAAATCCATTTGCTTTTCTAAGTATTTCTCACAAACATTCTTCAAAGCAAACACCTGATCCACATATCCTCTACCACTTCTGAAACCACACTGCTCTTCCCCAATCTGATGCTCTGTACATGCCTTCACCCTCTCAATCAATACCCTCCCATATAATTTACCAGGAATACTCAACAAACTTATACCTTTGTAATTTGAGCACTCAATCTTATCCCCTTTGCCTTTGTGCAATGGCACTATGCACGCATTCCGACAATCCTCAGGCACCTCACCATGAGTCATACATACATTAAAATAACCTTACCAACCAGTCAATAATACAGTCACCCCCTTTTTTAATAAATTCCACTGGAATACCATCCAAACCTGCTGCCTTGCCGGCTTTCATCTTCCGTAAAGCTTTTACTACCTCTTCTCTGTTTACCAAATCATTTTCCCTAACCCTCTCACTTTGCACACCACCTCGACCAAAACACCCTATATCGGCCACTCTATCATCAAACACATTCAACAAACCTTCAAAATACTCACTGCATCTCCTTCTCACATCACCACAACTTGTTATCACCTCCCCATTTGCGCCCTTCACTGAAGTTCCCATTTGCTCCCTTGTCTTACGCACTTTATTTACCTCCTTCCAGAACATCTTTTTATTCTCCCTAAAATTTAATGATACTCTCTCACCCCAACTCTCATTTGCCCTCTTTTTCACCTCTTGCACCTTTCTCTTGACCTCCTGTCTCTTTCTTTTATACATCTCCCACTCAATTGCATTTTTTCCCTGCAAAAATCGTCCAAATGCCTCTCTCTTCTCTTTCACTAATAATCTCACTTCTTCATACCACCACTCACTACTCTTTCTAATGAACCCACCTCCCACTCTTCTCATGCCACAAGCATCTTTTGCGCAATCCATCACTGATTCCCTAGATATATATATATATATATATATATATATATATATATATATATATATATATATATATTTGTTTATTTTGCATTGTCGCTGTCTCCCGCGTTAGCGAGGTAGCGCCAGCAAACAGATGAAAGAATGGCCCAACTCGCCCACATAGAAGTGCATATACATACACGTCCACACCCGCAAATATACATACCTATACATCTCAACGTATACATATATATACAAGCACAGACATGTACATATTTACAAATGCACATAATTCATACTGTCTCCCTTTATTCATTTCCTGCGCCACCTCGCCGCACATGGAATAACAACACCCTCCCCCTTAAGGTGTGCAAGGTAGAGCTAGGAAAAGGCAACAAAGGCCACATTCGTTCAAACTTGGTCTCTAGCTGTCATGTAATAATGCACCGAAACCACAGCTCTCTTTCCACATCCGGACCCCACAGAACTTTCCAGGGTTTACCCCAGACGCTTCACATGACCTGGTTTAATCCATTGACAACACGTCGATCCCGTTATACCACATCGTTCCAATTCACTCTATTCCTTACACGCCTTTTACCCTCCTGCATGTTCAGGCCCAGATCAATCAGAATCTTTTTCTCTCCATCTTTCCAATTCCAAATTGGTCTCCGACTTCTCCTCGTTCCCTCCACGTCTGACACATACATCCTCTTGGTCAATCTTTCCTCACTCATTCTCTCCATGTGACCAATCCATTTCAAAACACCCTCTTCTGCTCGCTCAACCACACTCTTTTTATTATCACAACTATCTCTTACCCTATTTTTACTTGCTCGATCAAACCACTTCACACCACATATTTCCACAGACATCTCATTTCCAGCACATCCACTCTCCTCCGCACAACTCTATCCACAGCCAACGCCTCACAACCATATAACATTGTTGGAACCACAATTCCTTCAAACATACCCATCTTTGCTTTCCAAGATGATGATTTCAACTTGCACCTCTTCTTCAACACTCCCAGAATTTTCGTCTCCTCCCCCACCCTATGATTCACTTCCGCTTCCATGGTTCCATCCGCTGCCATATTCACTCCCAGATATCTAAAACACTTCACTTCCTCCAGTTTTCCTCCATTCAAACTTACCTCCCAAATGATTTGACCCTCAGCCCTACTATACCTAATAACCTTGCTCTTATTCACATTTACTCTCAGCTTTCTTCTTTCACACACTTTGCCAAACTCAGTCACCAGCTTCTACAGTTTCTCACATGAATCAGTCACCAGCGCTGTATCATCAACGAACAACAACTGACTCACTTCCCAAGCTCTCTCATCCACAACAGATTGCATACTTGCCCCTCTTTCCAAAACTCTTCCATTCACCTCCCTAACAACCCCATCCATAAACAAATTAAACAACCATGGAGACATCATACACCCCTGCCGCAAACCTACATTCACTGAGAACAAATCCCTTTCCTCTCTTCCTACACGTACACATGCCTTCCATCCTCGATAAAAACTTTTCATTGCTTCTAACAACTTGCCTCCCACACCATATATTCTTAACACCTTCCACAGAGCCGATCTATCAAGTCTATTATATGCTATCTCCAGATCCATAAATGCTAAATACAAATCCATTTGCTTTTCTAAGTATTTCTCACATACATTCTTCAAAACAAACACCTGATCCACACATCCTCTACCACTTCTGAAACCACACTGCTCTTCTCCAATTCGATGCTCTGCACATGCCGTCACTCTCTCAATCAATACCCTCCCATATAATTTCCCAGGAATACTAAGCAAACTTATGCCTCTGTAATTTGAGCACTCACCTTTATCCCCTTTGCTATTTTACAATGGCACTATGGTAACACTCCGCGAATTCTCAGGCACCTCACCATGAATCATACATACATTAAATAACCTTACCAACCAGTCAACAATACAGTCATCCCCTTTTTAAATAAATTCCACTGCAATACCATTCAAACCCGCTGCGTTACCGGCTCTCATCTTCCGCAAAGCTTTTACTACCTCTTCCCTGTTTACCAAATTATTTTCCGTAACCCTCTCACTTTGCACACCACCTTAAACAAAACACCCTATATCTGCCACTCTATCATCAAACATATTCAACAAACCTTCAAAATACTCACTCCATCTCCTTCTCACATCACCACTACTTGTTATCACCTCTCCATTAGCCCCCTTCACCGAAGTTCCTATTTGTTCCTTTGTCTTACGCAATCATTTTATTTACCTGTTTCGAAAACATCTTTTTATTCTCTCTAAAATTCAATGATACTCTCCCACCCTAACTCTCATTTCCCCTCTTTTTCACCTCTTGCACCTTTCTCTTGACCTCTTGCCTCTTTCTTTTATATATCTCCCACTCATTTGCAATATTTCCTTGCAAAAATTGTCCAAATGCCTCTCTCTTGTCTTTCACTGATAATCCTACTTCTTCATCCCGTCATTCACAACCCTTTCTAATATCCCCACCTCCCACGCTTCTCACGCCACAAGCATCTTTTACGCAAGCCATCACTGCTTCCCTATACACATCCCATTCCTC
>NC_092229.1:331081-365913 GCF_036320965.1 Panulirus ornatus
CGAGTTTGTCCCCTTCTGATACCCTACTGCCGAAGGTTTCCATGCTCTGTAGCCTCAATAGGGAAGCGAAAGGACTTGACCAAAGAGCTAATAGCTTCAATTATTAGTGAATACAAGGCACAGAAGCCAGTTAGGGAAATATTGAGAATTGTCGATGCTAGTGTCCAATCAATTCAGGTATGGACATTAAGATTTTGCAACAGCGGAGTTAAGGCAACACCATCACACAAGGAAAGACCTGGGAAGGCTTGGAAGACTCCACCACACACACTAACCAACCTGAAATGTAAGCTAGAAGCAAATCCATGTTTGTCATCACAGGAATTAGAAGAAAAAACTGAAGACTGATTGGTGAAGTGTCAGTAAGAACCATTCATCGATGCATCCATAACGACCTGCACTTCAGCTGCCATTGTGCCTGAAAGAAGCCCCTCCTCACCCATATGCTGGGCATCCTGGGATCAAGTTTGCCAAGAATACTGTCAGTGGGATAAGACCAAGTGGAAGCACATCTTATGGAGCAACGAAGCCACGTTTTCTATGATTGGGAACTGAGCTGGCATGTTTTTTGGTGCCCTGGGAGTGGCCTTCTTGATCCCAAGTACACTTCTGGTGGTGTTAAATACCGGGATTCTCTTATGGTTTGTGGTTATTATTCTTATTATGAAATTGTTGATCTTGTCATACTGCCCAGACATCAAACCATGAATCAGCACAACTACATCGAGCTACTGATGGGTTATTTATCAGACTGTTTTCAGAAGTGCTGTGCAGAGGTGTTCATGCAGAATGGCACTCCTTACCACATGGCAAAATCTGTGAAGCATTGGCTTACTGACTGTGGAATCCACTTCATCAGTGATTGGTCTGGAAACAACTAAGATATTAATCCAATAGGGAACATGTGGAGCATCATTAAGCGCTAAATTTCAGGGAAGGATACTAGCATTGACCCCAAGCTTGAGGTGGCCATTTGTAAGGAGTGGCACAATTTGGACCCACAACTTCTCAGGAACTTGGCAGAATTGGGGCCTTTATGCCTCCAAGAATGCAGAAAGAAGAAAGGGAAGCCATTTACCTATCAAAACAGTATTTGAATAAAACTAGGAATGGTTTATCTTAATTTTTATCCATTGGCTTCCCCGTGCATAGTGCACTGTCAAGGTGTGTGTGTGTGCGTGTATGCATATATGTGTGTGTTTGTATATATGTGTTATACGTATATGAGTGGATGGGTTTTTCTTTGTCTGTTTCCTGATGCTACTGCACCATCAAGGGAAATGGTGATCAAGCGTAATAATGTCCCCATGGTTGTTTAATTTGTTTATGGATGGGGTGGTTAGGGAGGTAAATGCAAGTCTTGAATAGAGGGGCAAGTATGCAGTCTGTTGGAGATGAGAGGGCCTGGGAAGTGAGTCAGTTGTTGTACGCCAACGATAAAGCACTGGTGGCTGATTTGATTGAGAAACTGCAGAAGTTCGTGACTGAGCTTGGAAAAGTGTGTGAAAGGAGAAAGTTTAGTGTAAATGTGAATAAGAGCAAGGTTATTAGGTTCAGCAGGGTTAAGGGACAAGTTAGTAGGGACATAAGTTTGAATGGAGAAAAATTGGAGGAAGTGAAATGTTTTAGATGTCTGGGAGTGAACTTAGCAGCGAATGGAAGCGGAAGTGAGTTGCAGGGTGGAGGAGAAGGCAAAGATTCTTGGGGCAATAAAGAATGTATGGAAAGAAGGTTATCTTGGAGAGCGAGACTGGGTATGCTTGAAGGAATAGTAGTTCAAATAATATGCTTTTGAGGCATGGGCTATAGATAGGGTTGTATGGAGGAGGGTGGATGTCATGGAAATGAAATATTTGAGGACAATATGTGGTGTGAGGTGGTTTGATTGAGTAAGTAATGAAAGTGTAAGTGAGATGTGTTAAAATAAAAAGTGTGGTTGAGAGAGCAGAAGAGGTTGTGTTGAAATGGTTTGGACATATGGAGAGAATGAGTGAGGAAAGGTTGACAAAGAGGATGTATGTGTAAAAGTTGGAGGGAACAAGAAGTGTGAGACCAAATTGGAGGTGGAGAGATGGAGTGAAAAAGATTTTTGAGTGATGAGAGGCATGCAAGGAATAGAATGAATTGGAATGATACAGTATACTTGATCGCCGTTTCTCGTATCTTTGAGGTTGCACCATTAAGCAGACGAAGAATGGCCTATCCACTCATATGCACATATACATAGATGCCCATACATGCATATATACATACGAATATCAACATATACATACGAATATCAACATATACACATGTACATATTCATCATATTCATACTTGCTTGCCTTCATCCATTCCCGGTGTCACCCTGCCCCCACAGGAAACAGCACCACTACCCCCTTTTTTCAGCAAGGTAGCACCAGAAAAACAACCAAAAAAGGCCACATTCATTTAAACTCAGTCTCTAGCTGTCATGTAAAGCACCAACACCACAGCTCCCTATCTACATCCAAGCCCCACAGATCTTTCTATGGTTTACCCCAGATGTTTCACATGCTCTAGTTCAGTCCATTTACAGCACGTTGACCCCAGTGTACCGTATTGTTCCAATTCACTGTTCCTTGCTTGCCTCTTAACCTCCAGTAGCTTTAAGCCCCGATTGCTCAAAATCTTTTTCACTCCATCCCTCCACCTCCAGTTTGGTCTCCCTCTTCTCCTTGTCCGCTCCACCTCTGTCACATGTATACTCTTTGTCAACCTTTCCTCACTCATTCCATCCGTATGTCTAAACCATTTTCACACACCCCATTCTCCTCTCTCTATCACACACTTTTTATTTCCATGCATCTCTCTTACCCTTTCATTACTTACTTGATCAAACCACCTCACACCACATATTGCCCAATCATTTAATTTCCAACACATCCTCCCTCCTCCGTAGAACTCTCTCTGTAGCTCATGCCTTGCAACCATATAGTATTGTTAGAACTACTGTTCCTTCAAACATACCCATTTTTGCTCTCTGAGATAACCTTCTTCTACACATTCTTCATTGCTCCCAGAACCTTCTCCCCCTCCACTCAACCTGAGACTCATTTGTGCTTTCATGGTTCCATTCACTGCTAAGTCCACTCCCAGATACCTAAAACACTTCACTTCTCCAGTTTTTCACCACTCCAACTTACATCCCAGTTAACTTGTCCCTCAATCCTGCTGAACCTAATAACCATGCTCTTATTCACATTTACTCTCAACTTTCTCCTTTTACACACATTACGAAACTGAGTAACCAACTTCTGCAGTTTCCTCTCTCAAATCAGCCACCAGTGTTGTATCAAGGGCACATAACAACTGAGTCACTTCCTAGGCCCTGTTATCCCCAGCAGAATGCATACTTGCCCCTCTCTCCAAAACTCTTGTATTTGCCTCCCTAACCACTCCATCCTTAAACAAATTAAACAACCATGGGGACATCACACGCCCCAGCCACAGATCAACCTTCACTGGGAACCAGTCACTCTCCTCTCTTCCTACTCATGCACATCCCTTACATCCTTGGTAAAAACTTTTCACTGCTTCTGGCAACTTACCTCCCACACCATATACTCTTAAGACCTTCCACAAAGCATCTCTATCAACCCTATCATATGCCTTCTCCAGGTCCATGAATGCTACATACAAATCCATCTGTTTTTAGATATTTCTCACACCCATTCTTCAAAGCAAACACCTGATCCACACATCCTCTACCACTTCTAAAACCACACTGCTCTTCCCCAATCTGATGCTGTGTACATGCCTTTACCCTTTCAACCAATACCCTCCCATATAATTTCCCTGGAGTTCTCAACAAACTTATTTCTTTTTAGTTTGAAAACTCACCTTTAACCCCTTTGTCTTTGTACAATGGCACTCTGCATACATTCCACTAATCCTTAGGCACGTCAGTATGATCCATGCATGCATTGAATATCCTTACCAACCAATCAACAACACAGTCACCCTCTTTCTTAATGAATTCAACTGCACTGCCATCCAAACCTTCTGCCTTGCTGGATTTCATCTTCCGCAAACCTTTCATTACCTTTTCTCTCTTAACCAGACCATTCTCCTTGACCCTCTCACTTTGCACACCACCCTGAACAAAATGCCCAACATATGCCACTCTATCATCAAACACATTCAACAAACCTTTAAAATACTCTGTCCATTTCCTCATTTCATTGCTACCTGTTATCACATCCCCTCCTTACCCCCTTTACAGATGATCCCATTTGTTCTGATGTCTTATGCACGTTATTTACCTCCTTCCAAAACATCTTTTTATTCTCTGTAAAGTTTAATGATGCTGTCATACTCCATCTCTCATTTGCCCTCTTTTTCAGCCCTTGCACCATCCTCATGACCTCCTCCCTCTCTTCTTTTATACGTCTAGTCATTTGCACTCCATCCTTTTAGGTATTGTACGAATGCCTCTTTTTTCTCTTTAACAATCTTACTTCTTCATCCCACCACTCACTACTCTTTCATATCTGCCTATCTCCCATCTTTCTGATGCCACAAGAATCTTTTGTGCAAGCCATCACTGCTTCCTTAAAGACATCCCATTCCTCACCCACTCCACTTACATCATTTGTTCTCACTTTTTGCCATTCTACACTCAGTCTCTCCTGGTACTTCCTCTTACAAGTCTCACTCACTTACTCTCACCACTCTCTTCTCCCAAACGTTATCTCTTCTTTTCTGAAAACCTCTACAAATCTTCACCTTTGCCTCCACAAGTTAGTAATGAGACGTCCCTCCAGTTAACCCACTCAGCACATTAACATCCAAAAGTCTCTCTTTTACTTCCCATGTATTCCCGGCCTGTCATAGAGGGTGACTAAAGGAGGTTGGGGGGTGGGTAGGAAGCCCTCCCCTTCTTGTATTTTGATTTCTAAATGGAGAAACAGAAGAAGGAGTCAAGCGGGGAGTGCTCATTCTCCTTGAAGGCTCAGAGTAGGATGTCTGAATGTGTGTGGATGGAACCAAGATGAGAAGAAAGAAATAGGCAGTTTGTTTGAGGAAAGAAACTTGGTTGTTCTTGCTGTGAGTGAAATGAAGCTCAAGGTTAAAGGGGAAAAGTGGTTTGGGAAAGTCTTGGGAGTAAAGTCAGGGGTTGGTGAGAGGACAAGAGCTAAGGAAGGAATAGCACTACTCCAGAAGCAGGAGTTGTGGGAGTGTGTATAGAGATAAGAAAGTAAATTCTATATTGATGTGAGTAAACTTTAGAAAGTAAACTCTAGATTGATGTGGGTAAACTGGAAGTGTGGAGAGAGATGGGTGATTATTGGTGAGAGGCAAGTGTTTTGGGAGCAGCTGAGTGAGTGTCAGTAGCTTTGATGCACAGAACTGGGTATTAGTGATGGGTGATTTAAATGCAAAGGTTGGGGTGTGGCAGATGAGGGTATAATTGGTGTACATGAGTACATGAGGTATTCAGTATTGTGAATGGAAATGATGAAGAGCTTGTGGGTTTGTGTACTGACTGAAAAAAAAAGACGTGATTGGGAATACATGGTTTAAAAAGGGAGATATACATAAGTATACGTATGTGAGTAGGAAAGATGGTCAAAGGGTATTATTGGATTACGTATTAATTGATAGGCGCGTTAAAGAGAGATGTTTGGATGTTAGTGTGCTGAGAGGGGCAGTTGGTGGGATGTCTGATCACTGTCTTGTGGAGGTGAAGGTGAAGAATTGTAGAGGTTCTCAAAAAAAGAAGAGAAAATAATAGGGAGAAGTGAGCTTGGAAAGGAGACTTGTGTGAGGCAGTACCAGGAGAGATTGAGAGTAGAATGGCAAAAGGTGAGAGCAAAAGACATGAGGGGAGTGGGGGAAGAATGGGATGTATTTAGGGAAGCAGTGTTTGCATGTGCAAAAGATGCATGTGGCATTAGAAAGGTAGGTGGTAGGTGGGCAGATTAGAAAGAGTAGTGTCCCTCAACCTTACTTAACCTAATAACCTTGCACTTGTTCACATTTACTCTCAACTTTTTCCTTTTGCACACTTTTCCAAACTTCACATTTTGTAAGCTTCCCAATTTAATAATCAGACAGTCCCAAAGCTAGGCATATGATATAACACTTTCTTATGCCTCGTCATCTACATATTTAATGATGTAGTTATACATGTTGGGGTGAAGAGGGTGGTGAGAGTAAGTGAGCTTGGGTAGGAGACTTTTGTGAGGAAGTACCAGGAGAGACTGAGTACAGAATGGAAAAAGGTGAGAACAATGGAAGCAAGGGGAGTGGGGAATCAGTGATGGATTGTGCAAAAGATGCTTGTGGCATGAGAAGAGTGGGAGGTGGGTTGATTAGAAAGGGTAGTGAGTGGTGGGATGAAGAAGTAAGATTATTAGTGAAAGAGAAGAGAGAGGCATTTGGACGATTTTTGCAGGGAAAAAATGCAATTGAGTGGGAGATGTATAAAAGAGAGAGACAGGAGGTCAAGAGAAAGGTGCAAGAGGTGAAAAAGAGGGCAAATGAGAGTTGGGGTGAGAGAGTATCATTGAATTTTAGGGAGGATAAAAAGATGTTCTGGAAGGAGGTAAATAAAGTGCGTAAGACAAGGGAGCAAATGGGAACTTCAGTGAAGGGGGCAAATGGGGAGGTGATAACAAGTAGTGGTGATGTGAGGAGATAGAGTATTTTGAAGGTTTGTTGAATGTGTTTGATGATAGAGTGGCAGATATAGGGTGTTTTGGTCGAGGTGGTGTGCAATCTGAGAGGGTTAGGGAAAATGATTTGGTAAACAGAGAAGAGGTAGTAAAAGCTTTGCGGAAGATGAAAGCCGGCAAGGCAGCAGGTTTGGATGGTATTGCAGTGGAATTTATTAAAAAAGGGGGTGACTGTATAATTGACTGGTTGGTAAGGTTATTTAATGTATGTATGACTCATGGTGAGGTGCCTGAGGATTGGCGGAATGCGTGCATAGTGCCATTGTACAAAGGCAGAGGGGATAAGAGTGAGTGCTCAAATTACAGAGGTATAAGTTTGTTGAGTATTCCTGGTAAATTATATGGGAGGGTATTGATTGAGAGGGTGAAGGCATGTACAGAGCATCAGATTGGGGAAGAGCAGTGTGGTTTCAGAAGTGGTAGAGGATGTGTGGATCAGGTGTTTGCTTTGAAGAATGTATGTGAGAAATTCTTAGAAAAGCAAATGGATTTGTATGTAGCATTTATGGATCTGGAGAAGGCATATGATAGAGTTGATAGAGATGCTCTGTGGAAGGTATTAAGAATATATGGTGTGGGAGGCAAGTTGTTAGAAGCAGTGAAAAGTTTTTATCGAGGATGTAAGGCATGTGTACGTGTAGGAAGAGAGGAAAGTGATTGGTTCTCAGTGAATGTAGGTTTTCGGCAGGGGTGTGTGATGTCTCCATGGTTGTTTAATTTGTTTATGGATGGGGTTGTTAGAGAGGTGAATGCAAGAGTTTTGGAAAGAGGGGCAAGTATGAAGTCTGTTGTGGATGAGAGAGCTTGGGAAGTGAGTCAGTTGTTGTTCGCTGATGATACAGCGCTGGTGGCTGATTCATGTGAGAAACTGCAGAAGCTGGTGACTGAGTTTGGTAAAGTGTGTGAAAGAAGAAAGTTAAGAGTAAATGTGAATAAGAGCAAGCTTATTAGGTACAGTAGGGTTGAGGGTCAAGTCACTTGGGAGGTAAGTTTGAATGGAGAAAAACTGGAGGAAGTAAAGTGTTTTAGATATCTGGGAGTGGATTTGGCAGCAGATGGAACCATGGAAGTGGAAGTGAATCATAGGGTGGGGGAGGGGGCAAAAATTCTGGGAGCCTTGAAGAATGTGTGGAAGTCGAGAACATTATCTCGGAAAGCAAAAATGGGTATGTTTGAAGGAATAGTGGTTCCAACAATGTTGTATGGTTGCGAGGCGTGGGCTATGGATAGAGTTGTGCGCAGGAGGATGGATGTGCTGGAAATGAGATGTTTGAGGACAATGTGTGGTGTGAGGTGGTTTGATCGAGTAAGTAACGTAAGGGTGAGAGAGATGTGTGGAAATAAAAAGAGCGTGGTTGAGAGAGCAGAAGAGGGTGTTTTGAAATGGCTTGGGCACATGGAGAGAATGAGTGAGGAAAGATTGACCAAGAGGATATATGTGCCGGAGATGGAGGGAACGAGGAGAAGTGTGAGACCAAATTGGAGGTGGAAAGATGGAGTGAAAAAGATTTTGTGTGATCGGGGCCTGAACATGCAGGAGGGTGAAAGGAGGGCAAGGAATAGAGTGAATTGGATCGATGTGGTATACCGGGGTTGACGTGCTGTCAGTGGATTGAATCAGGGCATGTGAAGCGGTTGGGGTACACCATGGAAAGCTGTGTAGGTATGTATATTTGCGTGTGTGGACGTGTATGTATATACATGTGTATGGGGGTGGGTTGGGCCATTTCTTTCGTCTGTTTCCTTGCGCTACCTCACAAACGCGGGAGACAGCGGCAGAAAAAAAAAAAAAGTTATACTTTCCATTTTGTTGTATAGGTTCTACTGTTTATATATATGAATATGTATTAACATATCTCTGTACCACATTATTAAAGTTCTTTTTCTAGTTTCCCGTAGGGAGGAGTTTTACACTTAATGGGCCTTGTCGTTTTATCATTCTTTATCGTATTGCTCTTTTAATTTTTGTATTTTCTTTGCATTAAGTGTGTCTTTTGTTATTTTACTTCATTTATACACCATTCTCATGATAGAATTACATCCTAATACGTTTTTTTATTTTTTGTGTTGTGTTTCTTGATAATCTTTCTGCTTATTCTATACATCTCTTAAGACCTGTTCACGGCTTGCATGTCTGTTAAAAAGATTAAAGGTTGTAATCGGGTCACCTGTCACTTTCTTCCAGGATGGGCAAATTCAAACATCAGCCTTTCTGTGCAACTCAGCCCCTTTAATTTTGTTATCATCTCAGTCACACTCGTCTAAATCTTTTATGTTAGTTCTGTGTTTCTGTAGATGCTTTGACCAAATTTAGAAGCATATTCTAGTTTTAGGCTTATGGTGATCTGAACGGCTTCCTGAATCCATGAATTTGACTTCTGTTTTAGTATTTGATAGCAGACAGTTGGCCTCATTAATTACTCAGCTAAGGTGGAACTCTGGTCACAGGTTAGGGACAGTGCCGACTCCCAAGTCATCCTCACAGAGATTCTCACTACGTTTTTTTGCTAAATGATAATTATATCAAGACTTTTTTTTCACTGCTGTGGCCCACCCTAATTATCTTGCATTTATTTGAATTGAACATCATCAACCATGTATCAAGATCAACAAAAATGTTTGTTTAGGTTCCTTTTTAAGGGAATGCAATCATCCACACTTTTCTGTTCCCTCATTACTTTTGTGTCATCTGCAAACATATTCAGTTACGAATCCATTTACATAGATGAAGGGGAGTATTGGTCCCATAACAGAACCCTGCAACACTCCACTGGTGACTTTGACCATAATTATTTTGTTCCCTTTCACTTAAATGATAACCTGTCCAGTAAAGGAGTTTCCACTTTATTCTGTAGATAATTTTCTGTCCATTAAAGGAGTTTCCACTTTATTTGTGCGTGGTGATCCTCCTCCATAATCGGTTTCTCATGTGGTACATTGTCTAGTGTATCTGGCACTCCAAATACAAACAGTCCATGCAGTCTTCCCTTTTGTCTAAGATAGATCTCTCTGTCACAGAGATCTAATAGATATGGTACACCCAGAAAAGTCATGTATGCAGAAAGTAATATAACTGTTTAGATGCATGTAGTTCATGATTTTTCTTACACATTTGTCTTTGCAATTATGTCTTGTTTTGTCTTGAAATTTCTACTTGAAATATTTTGATAGGTATAAAGGCACAACAGATAGTATTGTGCCATGAGATTATTGTCAATCAGTGTGAAATTATGAGTGAAAATAGAATAAAGTAATTGAGGTGATGTGCAACAGGCTGTCTCATGTTTCTCTCCCATCATCCTGGACGGAGTTTGGCAACTAATACTATTCCATTGATGAACTAGATTTGTGATGTGATTGACATTTACAAAAATTTCTGTTATATCCCACACTTAATCTAATGGGGTCTGAAGGGTCCCTTAAAAGCCATATTTTGATACATTGAATTCTGTTAGAACAGGTTTTTATTGTTTCAAATATTATTCTTGTGAAAATTGAGTTCCAGGATACTTTAAAGTAGATTTTTACTTATTTCGCATGTTTTAATGATGCCAGGGCAAGATAATGTTTTATTTGTATCCCACTAACAGCCCCATTATTCGCATGCTGTTTCAGTACTTCATGTATGAAATGAACATTTTGAGCATGAGGTAAAGGTGAAGATTCGTGGTATAATGTTTGTGGTAGACAGCACATTATGTAGGACTGTGATAAATAAAAGATAATGGATATGCCTTCTGCCTTTAGACCGTACACATATTAGAAAACTTTTTTGTGTACCGATACTCAGATTACACTTTATAGATCTCTCACAAATTTAGCATAAGTTTGTTGAGTACTCCTGGGGAATTATATGGGAGGGTAGTGATTGAGAGGGTGAAGGTATGTACAGAACATCAGACTGGGGAAGAGCATTGTGGTTCCAGAAGTGGTAGAGGATATGTGGATCGGGTGTTTCCTTTGAAGAATGTATGTGAAAAATACTTAGATGGATTTATATGTAGCATTCATGGATCTGGAGAAGGCATATGATAAGGTTGATAGAGATGCTTTGTGGAAGGTTTTAAGAGTATATGGTGTGGGAGGTAAGTTATTAGAAGTAGTTAAAAGTTTTTACTAAGGCTGTAAGGCATGTGTACGAGTAGGAAGAGAGGAGAATGACTGGTTCCCAGTGAATGTCGTTTTGCAGCAGGGGTGTGTGATGTCCCCATGGTTGTTTATGGATGGAGTGGTTAGGGAGGTAAATTGGGAAAGAGGGTTGAGTATGCAGTCTGTTGGGGATGAGAGGGCCTGGGAAGTGAGGCAGTTGTTCTTCGCTGATGATGCAGCTCTAGTGGCTGATTCGTGTGAGAATGCAGAAGTTGGTGAACGAGTTTGGTAAAGTGTGTGAAAGAAGAAAGCTGAGAGTGAATGTGAATAAGAGCAAGGTTGTTAGGTTCAGTAGGGTTGAGGGACAAGTAAATTGGGAGGTAAGTTTGAACGGAGAAAAACTGGAGGAAGTGAAATGTTTTAGTTATTTGTGAAAGGATATGGGAGCGGATGGAAGTGGAAGTGAGTAACAGGGTGAGGAAGGGGGCGAAGGTTCTGGGAGCGTTGAAGAATGTGTGGAAGGCGATAACATTATCTTGGAGAGCAAAAATGGGTATGTTTGAAGGAATAGTGGTTCCAACAATGTTATATGGCTGTGAGGAATGGGCTATAGATAGGGTTGTGTGGAGGAGGGTGGATGTGTTGGAAATGAGATGTTTGAGGACAGTATGTGGTGTGAGGTGGTTTGATTAAGTAATGGAAGGGTAAGAGAGATGTATGGTAATAAAAGGTGTGTGGTTGAGAGAGTAGAAGAGGGTGTATTGAAATGGTTTGGTCACATGGAGAGAATGAGTGAGGAAAGATTGACAAGAGGATATATGTGTCAGAGGTGGAGGGAACGAGGAGACGTGGGAGACCAAATTGGATGTGGAAAGATGGAGTGAAAAAGATTTTGAGTGATCAGGGCTTGAACATACAGGAGGGTGAAAGGTGTGCAAGGAGTAGAGTGGATTGGAATGATGTGGTATACCGGGGTGGACATGCTTTCAGTGGATTGAATCAGGGCATGTGAAGTGTCTGGGGTAAGCCATGGAAAGTTTTATGGGGTATGGAAGTAGAAAGGGAGCTGTTGTTTCGGTGCATTTACACATGACAACTAGAAACTGAGTGTGAATGAATGTGGCCTTTGTTGTCTTTTCCTAGTACTACCTCACGCATGCACAGGGTGTGGGGGGTTTCATTTCATATGTGGCTGGGTGGTGGCGGGAATGGCTACAGGCAGCATGTATGAATATGTACATGGTTATATATGTATGTGTCTGTGTATGTATATGTTGAAATGTATAGGTATGTATATGTGCGTGAGTGGGTATTTATGATTATACATGTTTCTGTTTCATGTGAGAAACTGCAGAAGCTGGTGACTGAGTTTGGTAAAGTGTGTGAAAGAAGAAAGTTAAGAGTAAATGTGAATAAGAGCAAGGTTATTAGGTACAGTAGGGTTGAGGGTCAAGTCAATTGGGAGGTAAGTTTGAATGGAGGAAGTAAAGTGTTTTAGATATCTGGGAGTGGATCTGGCAGCGGATGGAACCATGGAAGCGGAAGTGGATCATAGGGTGGGGAAGGGGGCGAAAATTCTGGGAGCCTTGAAGAATGTGTGGAAGTCGAGAACATTATCTCGGAAAGCAAAAATGGGTATGTTTGAAGGAATAGTGGTTCCAACAATGTTGTATGGTTGCAAGGCGTGGGCTATGGATAGAGTTGTGCGCAGGAGGATGGATGTGCTGGAAATGAGATGTTTGAGGACAATGTGTGGTGTGAGGTGGTTTGATCGAGTAAGTAACGTAAGGGTAAGAGAGATGTGTGGAAATAAAAAGAGCGTGGTTGAGAGAGCAGAAGAGGGTGTTTTGAAATGGTTTGGGCACATGGAGAGAATGAGTGAGGAAAGATTGACCAAGAGGATATATGTGTCGGAGGTGGAGGGAACGAGAAGTGGGAGACCAACTTGGAGGTGGAAAGATGGAGTGAAAAAGATTTTGTGCGATCGGGGCCTGAACATGCAGGAGGGTGAAAGGAGGGCAAGGAATAGAGTGAATTGGATCGATGTGGTATACCGGGGTTGACGTGCTGTCAGTGGATTGAATCAAGGCATGTGAAGCGTCTGGGGTAAACCATGGAAAGCTGTGTAGGTATGTATATTTGTGTGTGTAGACGTATGTATATACATGTGTATGGGGGTGGGTTGGGCCATTTCTTTCGTCTGTTTCCTTGCACTACCTCGCAAACGCGGGAGACAGCGACAAAGCAGAAAAAAAAAAATATGTTTCTGTGGATGGGTTAGGCCATTCTTTCGTCTGTTTCCTCGCGCTACCTCGCTAACACGGGAGACAGTGACAAAGTATATTATGATAATATAAATAAATAAGATTTTGAGTGATCGGGGCCTGAACATGAAGGAGTGAAAGGCGTGGAAGGAATAGAGTGAATTGGAATAATGTGGTATACCGGGGTCGACGTGCTGTCAATAGATTAAACCAGGGCATGTGAAGCATCAGGGGTAAACTATGGAAAGTTTTGTGAGGTCTGGATGTGGAAAGGGAGCTGTGGTTTTGGTGCATTAGACATGACAGCTAGAGACTGAGTGTGAACGAATGTGGCCTTTGGTGTCTTTTCCTAGTGCTACCTTGTGCTCATGCAGGGGTGGGGTTTTCATTTCATTTCATTTCATTTCAAAATACTCACTCCATCTCCTCACATCACCACTACTTGCTATCACCTCCCCATTAGTCCCCTTCACTGAGGTTCCCACTTGTTCCCTAGTCTTACGCACTTTATTTACCTCCTTCCAAAACATCTTTTAATTCTCCCTACAATTTGATGATACTCTCTCACCCCAACTCTCATTTGCCCTCTTTTTCGCCTCTTGCACCTTTCTCTTGACCTCCTACCTCTTTCTTTTATACATCTCCCAGTCATTTGCATTATTTCCCTGCAAAGATTGTCGAAATGCCTCTCTCTTCTCTTTCACTAATAATCTTACTTCTTCATCCCATCACTCACTACCCTTTCTAATCTGCCCACCTCCCATGCTTCTCATGCCACAAGCATCTTTTGCACAAGCCATCACTGCTTCCCTAAATACATCCCATTCCTCCCCCACTCCCTTTACGTACTTTGTTCTCACCTTTTTCCATTCTGTACATGTGTATATATGTATATGTTTGTGTGTGTGTATATATATATGTATACGTTGAGATGTATAGATATGTATATTTGCTGTGTGTGGACGTTTATGTATATACATGTGTATGTGGGTGGGTTGGGCCATTCTTTCGTCTGTTTCCTTGTGCTACCTCGCTAACGCGGGAGACAGCAACAAAGTATAATAGAAAAGAATATATTTGTTTTGTTCTTCCTTTCATGCTCTTTCTTTACTAATGGAAATTTATACAGGTTGTACATCTTTAATGTGGCAGCCTTGGACCCAGGTCATTGCCAGGCCATAGAAACTGCCAGAAAACAGAAATTGTCCCCTAAGTCATACACAGTTGACGATTCGATCTCTTGGCACTCGCACAAAGTCTTTACAGAAGTTCCACTATCAAATTTTTTCAGTAACTTCACCTTTTTAAGTGTAGATAATGAATTATGCTTATTAGAACTAGCACCATCTTCTGCACCTGACATCCTGAAGGGCTAAAATACAGTTTGATATAAGAAATTAACAGGACAGTTGATTAGCTTAGCTGCAGTGTAAACAGAGTTTGGTGCCTTAGTGCTGCAAACAGCACCACCTTAGTGGCAGATGTACAAACTAATAACTAATGGCAGCAGATTCAAAATGTGTCAGACCACAGAGCTCTGGATTAGAGAGGTACAACCTGTATCTGGTTTCAACAGTCCTCCAAAATACTATATCCACTTCACATTGTTTTTGTGTTTTACCACTTCCCATCCACCTTTCACTGATGCTCACATTTTTTCTCATGTTCTCACACTGTTAACCTTATTAACCTCCTTACAAAACACTTTTTGATCCCACGGAAGTTTGTTGATGCTCACCCCAACTCTCATATGCCCATTTTCAGTCCCTGCACCATCTTCACCTCCTGCCGTTTTCTCTTGTACATCTCCCAATAATTTGCACTCCTTCCTTGTTTATAACACTTGTACACCTCTCTTCTTTCTCTTACTAGCAACTTGACTTCCATATCTCACCACTCACTCCTATTTCTCACATGTTTTACCAAATATTTGAGTAAAATCAAAGCAGCAGGAATAGACGGTTCACCTTTACAAGATCCAAGATGGTGGCTGCCCTCTGCTTTTTGGAGCCAATTAATGTTGGATAGATATCAAGTCTGCATGTGGAAGATATTGCCAACTTGGTAATCTTGGAATAATGCCTGGTTTGATACTTTTCAAATTTGTGTACGTATATGTACTTTAGTTAACTGCTGTTACTCCATTGTGTTAACTAGTTTACTGCTTCATGTTACATTGTCTTTTTTTGCAGTTGTGTTAAGTTTAGGAAAAAAGTATCTTGGTAAGACTTTTTTTTATCTTTGACGTGGACTAAGTTCAAACACAATTGCCATCTTGCTCCTCCCTTGTGTGACTTTTGTTGTTTTATTAGGACACATTGATTGTGGAGTTGACTGGGGCTGCATTAATTTGTGGAAGCCTATGCTATTTAAAGGTGGCTGATTTTTTGCAGCATACTCAATTTTTGATTAGTTGCTTTGTCTATGTTATTTTGTCATTACTTGACTGAGGCTAAGACTGTAACTGATTTTATTCAGCAGGCAATAGGTTGTATCAGCAGTCACCCAAGGGCAGTACTACCATTCTGACTGGATTGTTAGAAATGCCCAGAACTATCACACACTTCCAAGTTAGGGTTGCTGGTTTTTCATAGTCACACTAGAACTAAGGTAATGGACTAGACTTAATATCTTTTTCTCACACATACACAGTATACCTTTTTTCCATTCAACTTTTTTGCACTTTCTCAACCTCTATCACATTTTCAGAACTTTTTCTCTTGCCTTTTCTACATTCAGATGCATGGTCTCTTTGGCTTTTGCATCAGATGAACATTTTTCATGAGAAAAGTCAGTCCCATGGGAAAAACCTTTAAATCATAGTATTTGATCAGAGTTGGAATTGGGCTAATTTAGTCTTTATCTTTGTATCTAGTCTGTCAGAGTACAGTATGAAACCCTTCTGCTCCTCTTCTTTAATGAAATAATTACTTTTGAAGTAGTGCAGAGTATATCTCCCCATAAATCCATCTGTATTTGAGTTATATCTCAAAGTTTAAAGATGGAAGAGGTGCATATAAATAACAAAGCAATACTATATTGTGCTGTACCCTGAAGGATAGAAATGAAAAATATAGTTTTCTGATCCCAGGTGTGTCTGTATATACATGTACACTGTTTTTTTGCAATAAATAGACCAAATTTTAAGTAAGGGAATCAACATGATCTGCATGGCATATTTTCTTGTTTCTGTTTGAAATAGCATAAAAGTCTTCATATAAAGAACCAGAACTTTATGTGAAATATAAATGAACAGGTTTCCATATGTGTTGGATATATCACTAAAGCCCTTTCAGATTTTAGACTTAGTTCTTCAAGTGGATTTTTTTTTCCTTTTTACAGCGCCAATAACAATCGCAATAATAACTTCACAGACAGAAACCACTCGAGGTGAGTTGCCAAGTAGCGTATACTGGTAGACTAACCTGAGGGAGAAGGGTTGTGTGTCTTGGCAGTTTCTTTAACCCTTTTAGTGTTTTCTGTTTTGATTAGGCCACCATGAATTTGTAGAAGTTCAAAGGCAGCTGTGATCGTTAATGGAAACTAATGAACTTGCACTCTGTGTGGCATATTGTATACCAGATGCTGTGGGTTATGGTACTGAAAGTGTTAAAGGCTGTCAGTAGGCATGAACCTTTCATCTTGTCTTACCACTGTAAAGTTGATTTTTTTTTTTTTTTATGGTACTATATAGGGTCTCTCCTTCCTCTTCACCTCACAAATGATCAAGTTGCAAGTATAGTCGGGTACAGTCCACCAGTACCATTGGTCACCTGCTACTTTTATTTTTTTCATCTGTTGGTCACACAGAATTGTAATCATTATGCTTTAGCTTAACACATAGATGTGTTTGAGAAATCTAATGGAAATAGCTAAACAGAAACGAGTAATACTGGCATGTGTCTAGTGTTTGTTAAATTTTGATTTTTATTATCCTTCTTTTACTTTACAGAGAAGACATGATGGACAACTTAGGAGGACTTGGTCTACAGGTGAGGGAATTGAAGTTCGTCTCCCAGAGGCTTTGAAACCCATGCTACTGCACATATATTTGCCACAGCTGAAGTGTCACATGGATTAAAAAAAAAATTGAAAAATAGTAGTATCCTTCCCTTGAAAATGTTAAATGGTTGTGCAGTATCAAGGATATAGGTCACTTTGTTGTACAGTATCAAGGATATGGGTCATTTTTTTGTATAGTATCAACAGTATAGGTCATTTTGTTGTACAGTATCAAGGATATATGGCACTTGTTTTGCAGTGTCAAGGATATAGATCATGTTGTGCAGTGTCAGGGATTTAGGTTACTCTTGTTTAGTATCAAGGATATAGGTCATTTTGTTGTACAGTATCAGGGATATAGGTAATTTTTTTGTTCAGTATCAAGGATATATGTCACTTTATTTTAGAGTTTCAAGGAAATCGGTCATTTTGTAGTTGTAGTATCATGAATAGGGTTTGCTCTCCTTTTTTCTCTAGAAGCAGTGCATTATCAAGGATAAACTGTAGGTCACATTGTATGAAGCAATCAGAACTACAGAATTGGTCCATTAAGGGAGAAGAAGTAAAGGACAAAAGTGTAAGATCAGGTAACGATGAATGAAAAATAGTTAAATGAAAATCAAAAAGCTGAAGGGGAAAATGGAAAGGACGGGAATTTGAAATGGAGATTTTTTCAAACTTAATCGCTGTTTCCCGCATTAGTGATATAGCGACAGGAACAGATGAAGAAAGGCTACATCTGATTACATCCAGTCTCTAGCTGTCATTTGTAATGTACAGAAATCACAACCAGACCTCAGACGTTTCCATGGTTTATGCCAGATGCTTCACATGTTCTGGTTCAGTCCATTTATAGCTTGTCTATTCAAGTATACCACATCGTTCCAATTCGCTCTGTCCCTTGCATGCCTTCCAATCTCCTGCATATTCAGGCACTAATTACTCAAAATCATTAACACTCCATCCTTCAGTCTCCAGTTTGGTCTCTCAGATCTTGTTCCCTCCATTTCTGATACATATATCCTCTTTCTCAACCTTTCCTCACTCATTGTCCCCATATGTCCAAACCATTTTAGCACACCCTCTTCACTTAGGTCAACCACACTCTTTTACCCTTTCATTATTTGCTCAATCAAATCACCTCATACCACACATTATCCTATAACATTTCATTTCCATTTCCAACATTTCAACCCTCCTGAGCACAACCTTATCCTATAGCCCATGCCTTACATCCATATGATATTACTTGGACTACTTTACCTTCATATATACCTATTTAGGCTCCACACATAGTATGTTCTCTCTTTCCACACATTCATCAGTGCTCCTAGAAGCATTTACCCCCTTACCCACCCTATGACTCACTTTTGCTTCCATGGTTCCATTTGCTTCCATGTCCACTCCTAGGTATCTGAAACACTCCATTTCCTCCATTTTTTTCTCTTTTCAAACTCGCATCCCAACTAAACTGTCCCCCAACTCTGCTAAACCTAATAACCTTGCTTTTTCTCTCTTTCATACTATTCGCCATTTCCCACATTAGCGAGGTAGCATTAAGAACAGAGGACTGGGCCTTTGAGGGAATATCCTCACCTGGTCCCCTTCTCTGTTCCCTCTTTTAGGAAAGAAAAGAAAAGAAAAAAAAACCCTGTAAGACTCAATCTCCAGCTTCTACAGTTTCTTACTTGAATCTATCGCATGTGCTGTATCATCAGTAAACAACAACTGACTGAGTCACTTCCCAGGCACTCTCATCACGCACACTTTGCATACTCGCTCCTCTCTCTAAGACTCTCCTATTTACCTCCCTCACCAGCCCAATGTGACATCACACACACCTCTGCCATAGACCAGCTTTCACTTGGATCCATTCACTCTTCTGTCTTCGTACTCATACATGTACCTTACACCACTGATTTCTCAGTGCTTCTCACACTGAATAGTGAGTAGGAAAGATGGTCAGTGGGCATCATTGGATCAAATGATAATTGATAGGCATGTAAAATAAAGACTTTGGGATGTGAATGTGCTGAGAGGGGCAGCTGTTGTGGAGGCAAGGGTGAAGATTTGTAAAGGTTTTCAGAAAAGAGGAAACTATGTTAGGAAGAAAAGAATGGCGAGAGTAAATGATCTGAGAAAAGAGAAATGTATGAGGAATTACCTAGAGAGATTGAGTTTAGAATTGCAAAAGGTGAAAGTGAATGAAGCAAGGGGAATGAGTGAGGAATGGGAGGTATTTAGGGAAGCAGTACTGGCACGTGTGAGAGATGCACATTGCATATAAAAGGTGGGAGGTGTACAGATTAGAAAGGGCAGCAAGTAATAAGTAAAGTTGCTAGTGAATGACAAAAGAGAGGCATTTGGAAAGTTCTTACAGGGAAAGACTGCATATTTCTGGGAATGTGTAAGAGAAAGTGGAGGAGGTCAAGAAGTAAGTACATGGTTGAAAATGAGAGCAGATGAGAGATGGTGTGAGTGAATATCAGTAATCTTATGGAGAATAAGATGGTTTGGAAGAGGTTAATAATGTGCAAAAACCAGAGAACAATACAATTATTAATGAAGGGGGAAAAGGTAATGTGGTAACATATTGATGAATTGAGGAATGAGTATTTTGAAGGACTGATGAATGTATTAGATGATAGTGTGGCATATGTAAGATGTTTGGGGTGGGTTAGTATGTGAAATGAGAGAGTTTTGGAGAGTGGTTTGGTGAAGAGGGAAGAGGTGGTGAAAGCTATGCATAAGATGAAATGTGGCAGGCCTCTGAAATGGATGGAATTGCTGCTGAAGTTATTAAGAAAGGGGTTGACTGTGTTGTTGATTGGATGATATGGATATTCATTATTTTTATTTTTTTTTTATTATACTTTGTCGCTGTCTCCCGCGTTTGCGAGGTAGCGCAAGGAAACAGACGAAAGAAATGGCCCAACCCACCCCCATACACATGTATATACATACGTCCACACACGCAAATATACATACCTACACAGCTTTCTATGGTTTACCCCAGACACTTCACATGCCTTGATTCAATCCACTGACAGCACGTCAACCCCGGTATACCACATCGCTCCAATTCACTCTATTCCTTGCCCTCCTTTCACCCTCCTGCATGTTCAGGCCCCGATCACACAAAATCTTTTTCACTCCATCTTTCCACCTCCAATTTGGTCTCCCTCTTCTCCTTGTTCCCTCCACCTCCGACACATATATCCTCTTGGTCAATCTTTCCTCACTCATCCTCTCCATGTGCCCAAACCACTTCAAAACACCCTCTTCTGCTTTCTCAACCATGCTCTTTTTATTTCCTCACATCTCTCTTACCCTTACGTTACTCACTCGATCAAACCACCTCACACCACACATTGTCCTCAAACATCTCATTTCCAGCACATCCATCCTCCTGCGCACTACTCTATCCATAGCCCACGCCTCGCAACCATACAACATTTTTGGAACCACTATTCCTTCAAACATACCCATTTTTGCTTTCCGAGATAATGTTCTCGACTTCCACACATTCTTCAAGGCCCCCAGAATTTTCGCCCCCTCCCCCACCCTATGATCCACTTCCACTTCCATGGTTCCATCCGCTGCCAGATCCACTCCCAGATATCTAAAACACTTCACTTCCTCCAGTTTTTCTCCATTCAAACTCACCTCCCAATTGACTTGACCCTCAACCCTACTGTACCTAATAACCTTGCTCTTATTCACATTTACTCTTAACTTTCTTCTTCCACACACTTTACCAAACTCAGTCACCAGCTTCTGCAGTTTCTCACATGAATCAGCCACCAGCGCTGTATCATCAGCGAACAACAACTGACTCACTTCCCAAGCTCTCTCATCCCCAACAGACTTCATACTTGCCCCTCTTTCCAAAACTCTTGCATTCACCTCCCTAACAACCCCATCCATAAACAAATTAAACAACCATGGAGACATCACACACCCCTGCCGCAAACCTACATTCACTGAGAGCCAATCACTTTCCTCTCTTCCTACACGTACACATGCCTTACATCCTCGATAAAAACTTTTCACTGCTTCTAACAACTTGCCTCCCACATCATATATTCTTAATACCTTCCACAGAGCATCTCTATCAACTCTATCATATGCCTTCTCCAGATCCATAAATGCTACATACATATCCATTTGCTTTTCTAAGTATTTCTCACATACATTCTTCAAAGCAAACACCTGATCCACACATCCTCTACCACTTCTGAAACCACACTGCTCTTCCCCAATCTGATGCTCTGTACATGCCTTCACCCTCTCAATCAATACCCCCCCATATAATTTACCAGGAATACTCAACAAACTTATACCTCTGTAATTTGAGCACTCACTCTTATCCCCTTTGCCTTTGTACAATGGCACTATGCACGCATTCCGCCAATCCTCAGGCACCTCACCATGAGTCATACATACATTAAATAACCTTACCAACCAGTCAACAATACAGTCACCCCCTTTTTTAATAAATTCCACTGCAATACCATCCAAACCTGCTGCCTTGCCGGCTTTCATCTTCCGCAAAGCTTTCACTACCTCTTCTCTGTTTACCAAATCATTTTCCCTAACCCTCTCACTTTGCACACCACCTCGACCAAAACACCCTATATCTGCCACTCTATTATCAAACACATTCAACAAACCTTCAAAATACTCACTCCATCTCCTTCTCACATCACCACTACTTGTTATCACCTCCCCATTTGCGCCCTTCACTGAAGTTCCCATTTGCTCCCTTGTCTTACGCACTTTATTTACCTCCTTCCAGAACATCTTTTTATTCTCCCTAAAATTTAATGATACTCTCTCACCCCAACTCTCATTTGCCCTTTTTATCACCTCTTGCACCTTTCTCTTGACCTCCTGTCTCTTTCTTTTATACATCTCCCACTCAATTGCATTTCTTCCCTGCAAAAATCGTCCAAATGCCTCTCTCTTCTCTTTCACTAATACTCTTACTTCTTCATCCCACCACTCACTACCCTTTCTAATCAACCCACCTCCTACTCTTCTCATGCCACAAGCATCTTTTGCGCAATCCATCACTGATTCCCTAAATACATCCCATTCCTCCCCCACTCCCCTTACTTCCATTGTTCTCACCTTTTTCCATTCTGTACTCAGTCTCTCCTGGTACTTCCTCACACAGGTCTCCTTCTCAAGCTCACTTACTCTCACCACCCTCTTCACCCCAACATTCACTCTTCTTTTCTGAAAACCCATACAAATCTTCACCTTAGCCTCCACAAGATAATGATCAGACATCCCTCCAGTTGCACCTCTCAGCACATTAACATCCAAAAGTCTCTCTTTCGCACGCCTGTCAATTAACACGTAATCCAATAACGCTCTCTGGCCATCTCTCCTACTTACATAAGTATACTTATGTATGTCTCGCTTTTTAAACCAGGTATTCCCAATCATCAGTCCTTTTTCAGCACATAAATCTACAAGCTCTTCACCATTTCCATTTACAACACTGAACACCCCATGTATACCAATTATTCCCTCAACTGCCACATTACTCACCTTTGCATTCAAATCACCCATCACTATAACCCGGTCTCGTGCATCAAAACCACTAACACACTCATTCAGCTGCTCCCAAAACACTTGCCTCTCTTGATCTTTCTTCTCATGCCCAGGTGCATATGCACCAATAATCACCCACCTCTCTCCATCAACTTTCAGTTTTACCCATATCAATCTAGAATTTACTTTCTTACACTCTATCACATACTCCCACAACTCCTGTTTCAGGAGTATTGCTACTCCTTCCCTTGCTCTTGTCCTCTCACTAACCCCTGACTTTACTCCCCAGACATTCCCAAACCACTCTTCCCCTTTACCCTTGAGCTTCGTTTCACTCAGAGCCAAAACATCCAGGTTCCTTTCCTCAAACATACTACCTATCTCTCCTTTTTTCACATCTTGGTTACATCCACACACATTTAGGCACCCCACTCTGAGCCTTCGAGGAGGATGAGCACTCCCCGCGTGACTCCTTCTTCTGTTTCCCATTTTAGAAAGTTAATACAAGGAGGGGAGGATTTCTGGCCCCCCGCTCCCGTCCCCTCTAGTCGCTTTCTACGACACGCGAGGAATACGTGGGAAGTATTCTTTCACCCCTATCCCCAGGGATAATATACATATATATATATATACATATACACATACACACACATACACATACATACGCATATATACACACACACACACATACATATATATACATATGAAAAATGTAAGAAACAATTTAGAAAACTGAAACTTCTCGCTTGAAATGAATGAAAAAAATGAATGTCACATAATGGTTCAACCTCTGGCTATGGAAAAAAGGAAATGTATAATTTATTTACACAAACGTCAATAGCAGGATATTCATTATATGTATTCATTATATGTATGAATTATGTTGAGGTACCTGAGGATTGACAGAATACATGTATAGTGCCATTATATAAATGCATGGGGGATACAGATGTGTTCAAACCACAGAATTATAAGTTTGGTGAATGTACCATATAAGTTGGATGGGAGAGTGTTGATTGAAAGGGTGAAGGCATATACAGAGGATCAGATTGGGGAGGAGCAGTGTGGTTTCAGAAGTGTTAGAGGATGTATGGATCAGGTGTTTGCTTTATGAAATGTATTTGAGAAATTCTTAGAGAAACTGTGTAAATAGTACTTGGTAGGCAGCCAATGACCAGGGAAATATATTACCAGTACTACCTACCTGGGTATTGGTAGGGTTAGTGATAGTTCTAAGTAAGCCACCACTCTAGTGGTTGTCAAGTTTCACTCCTCTGACCCAGGTAGCTGTCATCTCATTTTGCTACATCCACACATGGACTACTGGCTTTCTTTCCACAAGCATACAATCTCTCCTTTGTCATACATAACACTTGACAGCACTTAAATCTCACAGCTCATTCTTTGTAAATATAGACTTGTGGTGAACACTATATGTTAGCCCTCTTGTGGTGAACACTATACGTTAGCCTTGCCTTTTGGCAGAATGAAAGGAGCAGTAGATATAAGTATAAGGTAGGCAGCAGGTTTGGATGGTATTGCAGTGGAATTTATTAAAAAAGGGGGTGACTGTATTATTGACTAGTTGGTAAGGTTATTTAATGTATGTATGACTCATGGTGAGGTGCCTGAGGATTGGCGGAATGCGTGCATAGTGCCATTGTACAAAGGCAAAGGGGATAAGAGTGAGTGCTCAAATTACAGAGGTATAAGTTTGTTGAGTATTCCTGGTAAATTATATGGGAGGGTATTGATTGAGAGGGTGAAGGCATGTACAGAGCATCAGATTGGGGAAGAGCAGTGTGGTTTCTGAAGTGGTAGAGGATGTGTGGATCAGGTGTTTCCTTTGAAGAATGTATGTGAGAAATACTTACAAAAGCAAATGGATTTGTATGTAGCATTTATGGATCTGGAGAAGGCATATGATAGAGTTGATAGAGAATTGTGGAAGGTATTAAGAATATATGGTGTGGGAGGCAAGTTGTTAGAAACAGTGAAAAGTTTTTATCGAGGATGTAAGGCATGTGTACGTGTAGGAAGAGAGGAAAGTGATTGGTTCTCAGTGAATGTAGGTTTGCGGCAGGGGTGTGTGATGTCTCCATGGTTGTTTAATTTGTTTATGGATGGGGTTGTTAGGGAGGTGAATGCAAGAGTTTTGGAAAGAGGGGCAAGTATGAAGTCTGTTGTGGATGAGAGAGCTTGGGAAGTGAGTCAGTTGTTTGTCGCTGATGATACAGCGCTGGTGGCTGATTCATGTGAGAAACTGCAGAAGCTGGTGACTGAGTTCTGTAAAGTGTGTGAAAGAAGAAAGTTAAGAGTAAATGTGAATAAGAGCAAGGTAATTAGGTACAGTAGGGTTGAGGGTCAAGTCAATTGGGAGGTAAGTTTGAATGGAGAAAAACTGGAGGAAGTAAAGTGTTTTAGATATCTGGGAGTGGATCTGGCAGGGGATGGAACCATGGAAGTGGAAGTGAATCATAGGGTGGGGGAGGGGGCGAAAATCCTGGGAGCCTTGAAGAATGTGTGGAAGTCGAGAACATTATCTCGGAAAGCAAATATGGGTATGTTTGAAGGAATAGTGGTTCCAACAATGTTGTATGGTTGCGAGGCGTGGGCTATGGATAGAGTTGTGCGGAGGAGGGTGGATGTGCTGGAAATCAGATGTTTGAGGACAATGTGTGGTGTGAGGTTGTTTGATCGAGTAAGTAATGTAAGGGTAAGAGAGATGTGTGGAAATGAAAAGAGCGTGGTTGAGAGAGCAGAAGAGGGTGTTTTGAAATGGTTTGGGCACATGGAGAGAATGAGTGAGGAAAGATTGACCAAGATGATATATGTGTCGGAGGTGGAGGGAACTAGGAGAAGTGGGAGACCAAATTGGAGGTGGAAAGATGGAGTGAAAAAGATTTTGTGTGATCGGGGCCTGAACATTCAGGAGGGTGAAAGGAGGGCAAGGAATAGAGTGAATTGGATCGATGTGGTATACCGTGGTTGACGTGCTGTCAGTGGATTGAATCAGGGCATGTGAAGCGTCTGGGGTGAACCATGGAAAGCTGTGTAGGTATGTATATTTGTGTGTGTGGACGTATGTATATACATGTGTATGGGGGTGGGTTGGGCCATTTCTTTCGTCTGTTTCCTTGCACTACCTCGCAAACGCGGGAGACCGACAAAGCAAAAAAAAAGAAATATTAAAAAGGAATATTTAGGCTTGAGCACTTGAGAGAAACTTTAGGTAGTAGTGGTTGGCTGGAGCATTAGATAGAAGTAGTAAGTAGGAACATTAGGTAGGAGCCTCTGCAAATGCTATATAGAGTTATCTTCTGCCTGTGGCAAGCATGTCAAGGGTAAGGCACTAAAGGCTAAGAAGTAGCACAGGGTTCACTGGTTATGGAGACTGTTGCTGTGGCCACCCCCTTGAGGGAGTTCCATTAGGAACAGGTGTCAGAGATATAGATAGATGCATAGACTTAGAGAAACATGCATTTGTATGTGTCTTTTATGGACTTTGAGAAAGCATGTGATTTGGTTGATAGAGATGCTTTATGGAAAGTTTTAAGAATGTACGGTATCGGAGGAGAACTGCTAGAATTAGTGAGAAGTTTTTATCGAGGGTGTAAAGCATGTGTACAAGTAGGAAGAGACAAAAGTGAATGTTTCTAAGTAAAGTTTGGTCTGTGGAAGGGATATGTGATGTAACAATGGTTGTTCAGTATGTTTTTGGATGGGATGGAGAGGGAGGTAGATTGAGAGTCTTGAAGAGAGGGGCGATTATTCAGTTTGTGGGGGATGAGAGGGCCTGGGAATGTTTTTACTTGTTGCTGATGATCCAGTACTAGTGGAAGATTCAAGTGAGATACTGCTGAATTTGGTAACTGAGTTTGGAAGAGTATGTGAAACAAGGAAGTTCAGAGTGAATGTGAATAAAAGCAAAGTTGTTAGGTTCAGCAGGGTTGAAGGACAGGTTACTTGGGATGTAAGTTTGAATGGAGAAAATTCGAAGGAAGTGAAGTGTTTTAGATATCTGGTAGTGGACTTTCCAGTGAATGGAGTCATGGAAGGGGAAGTGAATCATTGGCTAAGGGAGGGGGTGAAGGTTCTTGCAGCAGTGAAGAGTATGTGGAAAGAGAGAATGTTATCTTGGGGGGCGAAGGTTCTGGGAGGGATAAAGAATGAGTGGAAAGAGAGAATTTTATCGTGGAGGGTAAAAACGGGTATGTTTGAAGGAATAGTAGTTATAACAATATTATATGGTTGTGAGGCTATAGACAAGGTTGTGTGGAGGAAGGTGAATGTGATAGAAATGAAATGTATGAGGACAATATGTGGTGTGAGGAGTTTTGCTTGAATAAGTAATGAAAGGGTGTATTGAAATGGTTTGGACGTGTGGAAAGGAGTAAGGAAAGATTGACAAAGAGGATATATATGTCAGAAGTGAAGGGAACAAGGAGAAGTGGGAGACCAAATTGGAGATGGAAAGATGGAGTGAAAAAGATTTTGAGCAATCGGGGCCTGAACATGCAGGAGGGTGAGAGGCGTGCATGCTTTAGAATGAATTAGAAGCATATGGTATACTGGAGTTAACATATTGTCAGTCGACTGAACCAGGGAGCTGTGGTTTTGGTGCATTAAACATGACATCTTGTGTATGGACCAAGAGGATATATGTGTCAGAGTGGAGGGAATGAGGAGAAGTGGGAAATCAAATTGGAGGTGGAAAGATGGAGTGAAAAAGATTTTGAGTGATCAGGGCCGGAACATGCAGGAGGGTGAAAGGCATGCAAGGAATAGAGTGAATTGGAATGATGTGGTGTACTGGGGTCGACATGCTGTCAGTGGATTGAACCAGGGTGTGTGAAGCGTCTGGGGTAAACCACAGAAAGTTCTGTTAGGCCTGGATGTGGAAAGGGAGCTGTGGTTTCGGTGCATTATTACATGACAGGTAGAGACTTAGTGTGAACGAATGTGGCCTTTGTTGTCTTCCTAGCGCTACCTCGCACACATGAGGGGGGAAGGGGGTTGTTATTTCATGTGTGGCAGGGTGGCGATGGGAATGAATAAAGGCAGACAGTATGAATTATATACATGTGTATATATGTATATGTCTGTGTGTGTATATATATGTATACATTGAGATGTATAGGCAGGTATATTTGCGTGTGTGGACGTGTATGTATATACATTATGTGGGTGAGTGGGGCCATTCTTTCGAAAGATGGAGTGAATACAATTTGGTCTCCCACTTCTCCTCGTTCCCTCCACCTCTGACCCATATATCCTCTTGGTCAACCTTTCCTCGCTCATTCTCTCCATGTGACCAAACCATTTCAAAACACCCTCTTCTGCTCTCTCAACCACACTCTTTATTACCACACATCATTCTTACCCTATTATTACTTACTCGATCAAACCACCTCACACCACATATTGTCCTCAAACATCTCATTTCCAGCACATCCACCCTCCTGCGCACAACTCTGTCCATAGCCCACGCCTCGCAACCATATAACATTGTTGGAACCACTCTTCCTTGAAACATAACCCAATTTTGCTTTCCAAGATAATTTTCTCGACTTTCACACATTCTTCAACGCTCCCAGAACTTTCGCCCCCTCCCCCACCCTATGATTCACTTCATATTCCATGGTTCCATCCGCTGCCAAATCCACTCCCAGATATCTAAAACACTTCACTTCCTCCAGTTTTTCTCCATTCAAACTTACCTCCCAGTTGACTTGTCCCTCAACCCTACTGTACCTAATAACCTTGCTCTTATTCACATTTACTCTCAGCTTTCTTCTTTCACACACTTTACCAACTCAGTCACCAGCTTCTGCAGTTTCTCACCCGAATCAGCCACCAGCGCTGTATCATCAGCGAACAACAACTGACTCACTTCCCAAGCTCTCTCATCCACAACAGACTGCATACTTGCCCCTCTTTCTAAAACTCTTGCATTCACCTCCCTAACAACCCCATCCATGAACAAATTAAACAACCATAGACATCACAGACCCCTGCCGCAAACCAACACTCACTGAGAACCAAATACTTTCCTCTCTTCCTACACGTACACATGCCTTACATCCTCGATAAAAACTTTTCCCTGCTTCTAACAACTTGCCCCCCACACCGTATTCTTAATACCTTCCACAGAGCATCTCTATCAACTCTGTCATATGCCTTCTCCAAATCCATAAATGCTACATACAAATCCATTTGCTTTTCTAAGTATTTCTCACATACATTCTTCAAAGCAAACACCTGATCCACACATCCTCTACCACTTCTGAAACCACACTGCTCTTCTCTAATCTGATGCTTTGTACATGCCTTCACCCTCTCATTCATTACCCTCCCATATAATTTCCCAGGAATACTCAACAAACGTAAACCTCTGTAATTTAAGCACTCACTTTTATCCCCTTTGCCTTTGTATAATGGCACTATGCAAGCATTTCACCAATCCTCAGGCACCTCACCATGAGTCATACATACATTAAATAACCTTACCAACCAGTCAACAATACAGTCACCCCCTTTTTTAATAAATTCCACTGCAGTACCATCCAAACCCACTGCCTTGCCTGCTTTCATCTTCTGCAAAGCTTATACCACCTCTTCTCTGTTTACCAAATCATTTTCCCTAACCCTCATCACTTTGCACACCACCTCGACCAAAACACCCTATATCTGCCACTCTATCATCAAACACATTCAACAAACCTTCAAAATACTCACTCCATCTCCTTCTCACATCACCGCTACTTGTTATCACCTCCCCATTAGCCCCCTTCACTGAAGTTCCCATTTGTTCCCTTGTCTTACGCACTTTATTTACCTCCCTCCAAAACATCTTTTTATTCTCCCTAAAATTTAATGATACTCTCTCACCCCAACTCTCATTTGCCCTCTTTTTCACCTCTTGCACGTTTCTCTTGACCTCCTGCCTCTTTCTTTTATACATCTCCCACTCATTTGCATTATTTCCCTGCAAAAAGTTTCCAAATGCCTCTCTCTTCTCTTTCACTAATACTTTTACTTCTTCATCCCACCACTCACTACCCTTTCTAATCTGCCCTCCTCCCACGCTTCTCATACCAAAAGCATCTTTTGCGCAGGTCATCACTGATTCCCTAAATACATCCCATTCCTCCCCACTCCCCTTACCTCCTTTGCTCTCACCTTTTTCCATTCTGTACTCCGTCTCTCCTGGTACTTTCTCACACAAGTCTCCTTCCCAAGCTCACTTACTCTCACCACTCTTTTCACCCTAACATTTTCTCTTCTTTTCTGAAAACCTCTACAAACCTTCACCTCCTCAAGATAATGATCAGACATCCCTCCAGTTGCACCTCTCAACACATTAACTTCCAAAAGTCTTTCTTTCACGCACCTATCAATTAACACATAATCCAATAACGCTCTCTGGCCATCTCTCCTACTTACATACGTATACTTATGTATATCTCTCTTTGAACCAGGTATTCCCAATCACCAGTCCTTTTTCAGCGCACAAGTCCACAAGCTCTTCATCATTTCCATTTTCAACACTGAACACCCCACGTACACCAATTACCCCCTCAACTTCCACATTACTCACCTTTGCATTCAAATCACCCATCACTATAAGCCGGTCTCGTGCATCAAAACTACTAACACACTCTCTCAGCTGCTCCCAAAACACTTGCCTCTCATGATCTTTCTTCTGATGCCCAGGCGCATATGCACCAGTAATCACCCATCTCTCTCCATCCACTTTCAGTTTTACCCATATTAATCGAGAATTTACTTTCTTACACTCTGTCACATATTCCCACCACTCCTGTTTCAGGAGTAATGCTACTCCTTCCCCTGCTCTGGTCCTCTTGCTAGCCCCTGGCTTTACTCCCAAGACGTTCCCAAACCACTCTTCCCCTTTACCCTTGAGCTTCGTTTCACTCAGAGCCAAAACATCCAGGTTCCTTTCCTCAAACATACTACCTATCTCTCCTTTTTTCTCATCTTGGTTGCATCCACACACATTTAGACACCCCAATCTGAGCCTTTGAGGAGGATGAGCACTCCCCGCGTGACTCCTCCTTCTGTTTCTCTTTTTAGAACGTAAAAATACAAGGAGGGGAGGGTTTCCAGCCCCTCGCTCCCGTCCCCTTTAATCACCTTCTACTTCAGGTGAGGAATGCGTGGGAAATATTCTTTCTCCCCTATATATATATATATATATTATCCCTGGGGATAGTGGGCATAGAATACTTCCCACGTATTCCCTGCATGTCGTAGAAGGTGACTAAAAGGGGAGGGAGCAGGTGGCTGGAAATCCTTGACTCGTTTTTCTTTTTTAATTTTCCAAGTGAAGGAACAGAGAAGGGGGCCAGGTGAGGATATTCCCTCAAAGGCCCAGTCCTCTGTTCTTAACGCTACCTCGCTAATGCGGGAAATGGCGAATAGTATGAGAGAAAAGAAAAAAAAAAATATATATATATATATATTACAGAGGTATAAGTTTGTTGAGTATTCCTGGTAAATTATATGGGAGGGTATTGATTGAGAGGGTGAAGGCATGTACAGAGCATCAGATTGGGGAAGAGCAGTGCGGTTTCAGAAGTGGTAGAGGATGTGTGGATCAGGTGTTTGCTTTGAAGAATGTATGTGAGAAATACTTAGAAAAGCAAATGGATTTGTATGTAGCATTTATGGATCTGGAGAAGGCATATGATAGAGTTGATAGAGATGCTCTGTGGAAGGTATTAAGAATATATGGTGTGGGAGGCAAGTTGTTAGAAGCAGTGAAAAGTTTTTATCGAGGATGTAAGGCAGGTGTACGTGTAGGAAGAGAGGAAAGTGATTGGTTCTCAGTGAATGTGGGTTTGCGGCAGGGGTGTGTGATGTCTCCATGGTTGTTTAATTTGTTTATGGATGGGGTTGTTAGGGAGGTAAATGCAAGAGTTCTGGAAAGAGGGGCAAGTATGAAGTCTGTTGGGGATGAGAGAGCTTGGGAAGTGAGTCAGTTGTTGTTCGCTGATGATACAGCGCTGGTGGCTGATTCATGTGAGAAACTGCAGAAGCTGGTGACTGAGTTTGGTAAAGTGTGTGGAAGAAGAAAGTTAAGAGTAAATGTGAATAAGAGCAAGGTTATTAGGTACAGTAGGGTTGAGGGTCAAGTCAATTGGGAGGTGAGTTTGAATGGAGAAAAACTGGAGGAAGTAAAGTGTTTTAGATATCTGGGAGTGGATCTGGCAGCGGATGGAACCATGGAAGCGGAAGTGATCATAGGGTGGGGGAGGGGGCGAAAATCTTGGGAGCCTTGAAGAATGTGTGGAAGTCGAGAACATTATCTCGGAAAGCAAAAATGGGTATGTTTGAAGGAATAGTGGTTCCAACAATGTTGTATGGTTGCGAGGCGTGGGCTATGGATAGAGATGTGCGCAGGAGGATGGATGTGCTGGAAATGAGATGTTTGAGGACAATGTGTGGTGTGAGGTGGTTTGATCGAGTAAGTAACGTAAGGGTAAGAGAGATGTGTGGAAATAAAAAGAGCGTGGTTGAGAGAGCAGAAGAGGGTGTTTTGAAATGGTTTGGGCACATGGAGAGAATGAGTGAGGAAAGATTGACCAAGAGGATATATGTGTCGGAGGTGGAGGGAACGAGGAGAAGAGGGAGACCAAATTGGAGGTGGAAAGATGGAGTGAAAAAGATTTTGTGTGATCGGGGCCTGAACATTGCGGGAGGGTAAAAGGGGGGCAGAATAGAGTGAATTGGATCGATGTGGTATTCCCGGGGTGACGTGCTGTCAGTGGATTGAATCAGGGCATGTGAAGGGTCTGGGGTAAACCATGGAAAGTTGTGTGGAGCCGGGTTTTGGGGGAAAAAGGGAGCCTGTGGTTTCGGGAATTATTCCCTGACAGCTAGAGACGGGCTGTGAACGAATGGGGCCTATGTTGGCTTTTCCTAGCGCTACCTCGCACACTGAGGGGGAGGGGGATGGTATTCCATGTGTGGCGAGTGGCGATGGGAATGAAAAAGGCGACAGTGTAAATTTTGTGCATGGGTATTTTATGTTTGTGTCTGTGTGTGTATATATATGTGTAGATTGAGATGTATAGGTGTATATTTGCGTGTGTGGTGTGTAGGGAAATTATACATATGTATGGGGTTGTGTTGGGCAATTTTTTTTTCATCTGTTTCCTTGCGCTACCTCGCAAATGTGGGAGCAGGGGAACAAAGCAAAAAAATATAAATATATATTATAGACAAAAACCCCCATACATGTACATATAGTCCACATACATTACATATTGCCCTTAAACCATATACCATACATATCCTACACATTTCCACAAACCCATACATTATACACATGCACACACTCATACTTGACTGCCTTCAGTCCTTCCCCCCACAGGAAACAGATTGCTATCCCCTGCTTCAGTGGTTAGTGCCAGGAAAACAGGCAGGAAAAAAGGGCCCAATTGCTCACACTGTTTTAGTTGTCATGTATAATGCACTGAAACCATGGTCCCTATCCACCATCCAGGCCACACAGCCTTTTATGGTGTCCCTTCCCAAATGTTTCCACTACTGCCCCCTTTTTCCGATTTTATTGAAGTACACCGGACCCAGGGTATAAACCACCCATTATTCCTGGGGTTCCCCCTATTCCTTGCACACCTCTCCCCCTTGCATTTTCAGGCCCTGATTGCTTAAAATCTTTTTCACTCTATCCTTCCCCTCCAATTTGGTTTCCACTTCTTGTTCCCTCCCCCTTTGACACGTATATCCTCTTTGTTTAACCTTTCCTCACTCATTTTCTCCATTTTGTCCAAACATTTCAACACACCCTCTTCTCTCTCAACCACATGTACATATGTCTGTGTATGTGTATGTTGATATTTAAAGTATGTGTAAAGTGTTTGTACCCAAATATGGTTGTTTATGAATATGTATGTATATGTGGGGCGGATGGGTCATTCTTTGTCTGTTTTCTGGTGCCACCAAATCTGATATGAGAGAGGGGTGATCAAGTAAAAATAAATTAAAAAATATAATATATATATATATAGTATATATATAAAATATATATATATATATACCATTGAACCTTACAGAAACTGCTGGGAACAGGCCCTGATGACATATCACCCCCTTTTACATAAAAAGCTGTAGCTCATTTGCAATTGAAGTGCATATAGATATCGTAAACCAAACCTTTGGGTAGTTTACAAAAAACCCCGGTATCTGGGAAAATTTCCCACCATAATACCAGTTCTAAAAGCTCCATCCCTAAACTCCCCCCTTCTTAAATCTCAATTCTTTGAAAAAACTACTCTATTCTATCTATATGTTGATTCCTATTCCATTTAGAATTCCCAACGGGGGTAGAAAAATTTTGGCAAATTAATTCCCACCCTTTCTGACCCCTGTGGACCCCTTTCCTAATAAATTTTTGGGTTGTTTTACTTTGCCATCCTTGCTGTAAGTACAGAATTCGCCCCCGTTGGTTTATCTGACACCCTCATAAGTTTATCTATTCTAATGGCACTTCTTCTCCCAGCAGGGCCCCCTTTTGGGTGTGAAAATTGACCCTCAACCAAAGTGATGAATAACTTTGTAACTTTTTCTGGCTTTCCCTTTGGGTAAAATTTTTGTCTCTTATGTGGTGATGTTTTTGTCCCTTTCCAACACATAGCAGAGGTTTATTCTTGCAGGAATGGAAACATTCATTCTCTTTTTCCCCCAGACGACCTTGTCATTTGAATCCATGGTTTTTACCATTCTGTCTTAAGCCATTCAGGCAAGGGATCAGGGATATCAGTCATGGAAAAACTCATCCCTTTCCCCGGACTCCCATTCGCTTTTAAACACTGTCTGTAATCACTATAGGCACATTCATGGGAGGCAAAAAATTCCTTTACTCAAAGAAAGTCGATATTCTCTCCTCGTCATCCATTAATAGGTCTTTCTGGTCTATCGCTTTAAAGGGCATCTTTAACAAATTCTGTTGCTCTGCCTTTCCTTTACTTTTCCCTTCTGATGTTACTATTGTTCTTCCCATAGCAAAGCAACTCTCTTTGGTTTCTCTTTCTCTCTAACTCACCTTGGATGACTCTCACATTCCCTTTACCCCTGATGTCCTCGTACTAATTTTATCCCCTCCCTGTAATCCCTTTTTGGAGTGTCTTGAAAAAATGCTTTTTCCCGTGGACACAAGCGGGTTATGGTG